>NW_025212551.1:0-2623 GCF_004010195.1 Chiloscyllium plagiosum | reverse complement strand
GGGCCCACACACACACTGACTCTCACTGATATACAGGTCCACAGGCACACACTGAGTCTGACTGGGGTACAATCCCACACTCACTGGCTCTCACTGGGGTTCTGCTCCCACATACTCTGATTCTCATTGAGGTATGGCATGCAAACACACACACTGACTCTGTCTGAGATATGCAGCCCACAAACACATTCATTCATTGAGGTTCAGGGCCGCCGCACAGCGACGCTCACTGGGGTACTATCCCATAGACACAGCCGTTCACTGGGCAATGGGCTCCCGCTCTCACACACCGTCCCTCTCTCTGTCATTTTGTTTTTGTCTTCCCTCACATCTCTTTGTCTCTCTCCATCTCTCTCACTCTGTGTCCTCTATTTCTCTCTCCCAGGCTGTCTCTTTTACTCTTGTTCTCTCCATCTCCCTCTTTTTTTTCTCTCTCTCTCTCTGTCAATCTCTTTCTCCTTTTCACTCTGCCCCTCCATCCCTATTTTGACCACTTTCTCTCTCTCTTTCTTTGTCTGCCTATCTCTCTCTCCTTCTGAACCCATGGGTGTGGGAGGGAACAGTGTGAGACATTAACGAACTGCAAAATGCAGTGTTGTCTATTTCTGTTCACATGGTGGTCTTAGCATTGATTATCTCTGGCTTTGGTGAAGTGAGTCAATGGTGAGGAATTGTCCGCTCACCGACTGAATAGTGACCGCACAGAGACACCCTCCGGTGATGGCCGGCTGACCCTCACCCGGGTACAGTCCTAAAAACACTGCTTCTCACTTAGGTACTACTCCCACATACACCGACAGCCCTATCAGTTCCTTCTCTGTAAACTCTCAGTAATGAGCTGATGAACAATATGCTGGGTGTTTGCAATGAGGATCCTTCAGGCAGCTTTCAACACACCCAGAGTTTCCTCTCTTTGTATGTGCTGATCCCGAGCTCTCACATCTCTCTGTCTCTCAACATTCAATGAGAGAATCTAACCCTAATCCTCCTAATAGTGTGCTTGGATCCTAAGCCATCTCTCACTCTCAACCTCTCCTCCCCCTCTTCACACGAACATTCCTTTACCACGGGAATGAAAAGCACAGTGATTATTAAACCTTCTCTTCTGTGAGGTGAACCGTCCCAGCTTTTGCAGACTGTCCACATCACTGAAGTTCCTTATCCCTGGAACCATTCTCCTGAATCTTTCCCACAGCCTCTGCACTCCCCTCACATCCTCCCTTGACAGGGTTGTTAAGAAGGTATACGGTGTTTTAGCTTTTATTAATAGAGGGATCGAGTTCCGGAACCATGAGGTTATGCTGCAGCAGTACAAAGCTCTGGTGCGGCCACACTTGGAGTATTGTGTACAGTTCTGGTCACCGCATTATAGGAAGGATGTGGAAGCTTTGGAAAGGGTTCAGAGGAGATTTGCTGGGATGTTGCCTGGTATGGAAGGAATGTCTTACGAGGAAAGGCTGAGGGACTTGAGGTTGTTCTCGTTAGAGAGAAGAAGGTTGAGAGGTTTTGCCTGCAACGGTAGTAGATTCGCCAACTTTAAGTACATTTAAGTCGTCACTGGACAGGCATATGGACGTACATGGGATAGTGTAGGTTAGATGGGCTTCAGATTGGTATGACAGGTCGGCGCAACATCGAGGGCCGAAGGGCCTGTACTGCGCTGGAATGTTCTATGTTCCTTAAGTGCAGGTCATCGAACTGGACACAACCCTCCAGCAGGGGCTGAGCCACTGTTTTACACAGGTTTAGCATAACTGTGACAAAGAAAAAACCAAAATGGCTGGTAAACTCAGCAGGCCTGGCAGCATCTGTGGAGAGAAATCAAAGTTAACATCTCAGAATCCAGTGACCCTTCCTCAGAACTACTGAGTTTCTCCAGCAATTTCTGTTTTTTTTTTGTTTCTGATTTCCAGCATCCGCAGCTCTTCAGTTTTAATGCCCCAGCTCTTAAACCAGGACAGAGGTGCAGCACGTTTCATGCAGGGGCATCACCAGCTCCCTGTGTTCCTAGAATCTGAACGCATCTGAACCCCTGCTCTCCCTAAACCAGTCCCAGCAACTACTAGCCTCGCAGATGACACAAATCCAGGTGGAGGGGGAGAGAGAGAGAGTGCTGAAGGAGCAGGAAGGATGCAGAGCTCTTGGACAGGCTGGGAGAGCGGGCAAAGAGCATGGCAGATGGACAAACAATGTGGGGAAGGTGTGAGGGGGTGCACTTTGGCAGGAAGTAAAAGAGGGGTAGACTATTTTCCAAAAAGGGGGAGGCTTCGGAAATCTGAAGCACAAAGGGGACCATGGAATCCTAATTCAGGAATCTTTTGAGGTTAACGGGCAGGTTCAGTTGGCAGTTAGGAAGGCAAATGAAATGTTCGCATTCATTCTTACAGGATGAGAATACAAGAGCAGCAAAGCACTGATCAGGTTGTTTATAGCTCGGGTCAGACTGCTTTTGGAAAGCTATGTGCAGTTTTGGTCCCTATACCTAAGGAATCCGTGCTGGCGTTTGAGGGGTCCGGTAGAGGGTTACAGGAATGATGCCGGGGATAAAGGGTCTGTTAAATGAGGAACAGTTGAGGACTCTGGGTCTGCTCAGAAGGGTGAAGGAGGACGCGATTGAAACTTA
>NW_025212550.1:25236-27162 GCF_004010195.1 Chiloscyllium plagiosum | reverse complement strand
AGTGGCACAAAAGGTGGAATACTTGTGAACTGAGCAGAAGAATTTCGTTACATTTTTTGACATAGAGTAATGGAACACTTGGAGAAGAGATCTGGGATTTATAATTCAAAACAGTGATTAATTTTGGCTTGTCAAACTCACACTGCTGCCTTCAGTGATTCGCATGCATTATTCAAAAAACTCAAGGCCATTATTTCATTCAATGAATGCTTACGTTTAGCATGATTTTAATAACGCATGTGAAATGTTTGCTTCTGACACAATAGGGACAACAAGTACAAAAATGAGACGAGCTTGCATAAGATTCTGGTTCAAATTCATTTGAAATATAACGTGCAATTCTGGACACTACACTCCCAGAAGTGTATGGAGGCATTGGAGAGGGTGCAGAACTGATTCATCAGGAAGGTTACACGCTGAGCATCTAGGATTCTGTAGCTATTGTTGTGAAGATGTGGGTGCACCATTAAGAGAATGAAGGACTTGGCAAGTTCATCAGTGCTGTAGAATTTACAAAGTAGTATTTTGACTAAAAATAAACAGCATTCAATGAGTGGCCTGGAGACAAAAAGAAATCGAAATCGGCCAATGAGTTTAAATTATACCCGAAGCATTTCAAACTCCAATCAAGTTTGAATTGAGTATATTGACAATCTTAAAAGCCAATGACGCAATACGATCCTCTAGAGTATAAGAGCAGGTAAAATTGAATAATTGACAGGAGAACTGCCATGGCCCAGCATGTGACCATACTGTTTGAAAATATCTCTCTCTGAAAAGTACCTTTTCGATCATTAACTTGTGATGGAGCAATTCCTAAGAAGGAGGAAAGAAGACACAGGAAATCCGAAGACAATTACCGACAGCTGCCTGCTTTTATGATAAGAGTTTTTGTTTTGTAAATTTTAAGTTTGAGTTTTATCGGAGCAGTATTCCCACGTCTACTTCAGGTACAATAACATTAGTCCTTCCCATCTGATTCTTACACATGTCCTTTTACTGTAGTAACAAACCTTTCAAGTCTGATATATGCTCCTGAGACAGATAGCTTGCAAATCTATCCCACTCCTCAAATACTTTTTTCATTTTTTATTCTATTTGAGGCACCTCAAAATCCATATTCTCTGGATTTGATTCCTAACACTGCAGGGCAGTAATTAATACCTGTTTCTCCAGTTCTTTCTCTCTCGTGTAATAAGGTTTCGACATGTTCACATGACATACCCAATACCTTTGTTTTTCTATCTGGCATCTTTACTAAATAGTTCAACCGACTGAACGTTTTCTCAATTTGATAAGGTCCACTAAACCTTGATGTGAAAGGATCTCCTATCATTGGTAACAGTACTACTGGTTATCGCCTTGGGAAAACATCCAAGTTTCGGAGCTTATATCTGCCATCTGCTTCATTCTATTCTGTGCCTTCTTTAGGTGCTGTCTAGCTAACTCACCTACTCGATTTACTCTCTCCTTCACCTCCGATAAATAATATAAGTGTTAGATCTCTGACTTTGGTCCTGTCAATTTTCTTTAATTAATTTAAATGGGACTCTCATTTCATGACCGAATATTGATTCAAGCGAGTAAATTGAGTAGATTCGTTTCGGGCATCTCTAATGGCAAACAATACGAATGGGATACCTTTATCGCAATCAATCGGCTAATCCTGACAGTATGCCCTCAATATATTCGTCAAGGTCTGATGCCACCTTTCTAAAGCTCCCTGGGCTTCAGGATGATTCGCACTGGATTTAAAGTGCTGTATACCTTAGCAATCCATAACCTCCTTAAATAGCCTAGCAGCAATATTTGATCCTTAGTCCGACTGAATCTCTCTGGGTAGAGTATACTGTGCGAAGAAAACTATTAATTCCTCTACTACCCTTTTTACATTGATACTCCAGAACGGAATTCCTCTGGAAATCT
>NW_025212550.1:20666-24235 GCF_004010195.1 Chiloscyllium plagiosum | reverse complement strand
ACAGGAATATACTTTCTCTGGATTCTTGTTATCTAAATTCTGAAGGTTTCCCATTTTCCAGCTGTCCCTTCATGTGCGAATATCTGCAGCCAGTGTTTCTGAAATTGCTTTGCGATTCCAGTCCTATGTTCCTAGCCATGTCCTGAGTTCATTTGCATTCCCTGTTAGGCCCCTTGCATTGAAATAAATGCAGCTTAATGTATTTGTCTTACCTTGTTCCTGCCTGCCCTGACTGTTTGACTCCCTTCTGTTCTCAATGTACCATTCTCAGATTGATATCTTTCCTGACTATCTCCCTGGTTCCCACCCCTCCCCACCCCACTTTCCGTGCTAAAGTCCTCCCGACCAGTTCTAGCAAATCCCCCTGCCAATATATTAGTCACCTTCCAATTTTGGTGCAATCCGTCCTTCTGTCCAGGTCACTTCTACCCCAAAAGATATTCCAATGATCGAAAAATGTGATTCCTTCCCTCATACACCAGCGCCTCAGCAAAGCATTCGTCTGCTCTATTCTCCTATTCCTGCCCTCACTAGCTCGTAGCACCGGGAATAACAAGATATTACTTCGCTCGAGGACCTCCATCTTAAATACCTGTCTAACTCTCTGTAATATCCCTTCAGATTAGATGACATTACAGGGTGGAAACAGGCCCTTCGGCCCAACAAGTCCACACCGACCCGCCGAAGCGCAACCCACCCATACACCTATATTTACCCCTAACCTAACACTACGGGCAATTTAGCATGGCCAATTCACCTGACCTGCACATCTTTGGACTGTGGGAGGAAACCGGAGCACCCGGAGGAAACCCACGCAGACACGGGGAGAACGTGCAAACTCCACACAGTCAGTCGCCTGAGGCGGGAATTGAACCCGGGTCTCAGGCGCTGTGAGGCAGCAGTGCTAACCACTGTGCCACCGTGCCGCCCAAATCTCAAAATTTTACCTTCCTATGTAATTGGTTCTAATGTGTACAATGACCTCTTGCTGGTCCCTCTCCCCCATAAGAACATTCTGTACCCTCTCTGAAACATCCTTGATCCTGGCACCAGGAAAGCAAATTGATATGTCGCTGCTGGCCACAGAAACCTCGAACTAGAGAATTCCCGTAACACAATTGATCTTTTGGTACCCGACGTATCCCACATTGCATTAGAGCCAGTCTCGATACCAGAAACGTGGCTGTTCGTGCTACGTTCTACTAAGAATCCATTACCGCCTACGTTTTCCAAAACATCATTCCTGTTTGAAATGACAATATCAATAAAACAGTCCTGCACTACCTGCCTCCCTCTCTTACTTTCTTGGAGTTAACCCATCCGTGTAACTGCCTCTGAGACCTTCCACCTTCCTACAACTGCCATCCATCACATACTGTTGCTGTTGAATATTACCCATTGCTTCTAACTGTCTCTTCAACAGATCCATTCGATTTGATAAGATTCACAGCCAGCAACATTTATGTTTTGGATCGACCTTTAGAGGCCAGGATTTACATTGTTACTGCTTTTACTTCTGTTTGTTAATGCACTGATTGGTCCATCAGCTGGAGCTGAGAGGGTTGAGGTTGATCTTTGGCAGGAACATGAAATGATGGGGAATTTGAGAGTAGGTTTATAATGATATCAAATGGTGCAAAATCTTAGGAGAAGACTTTTTTTAAAAAAAAATACGTCTTGTTGTCTCCCTCCATATTAAACTGATTCGAATTTAAATAAGATGTCTTTAATGTCGGCATTAAACGTGATTAGTTAAAAATTGACAGTCGTGTAGTCATGTGCTTTACAAAAACGGGAGGATTAATATTTCACTTGTATTCACTGACGGTTCCTTAACCATCAAATAAATAAACTAAATTCTCAAAATGCAAATCAAATTCAAAGCAGGCCCTGATCTCGAGCTCCAGGGAACAAAACGCATTAAATCACCAACAAGCAGATGTGCATTCAAACCAGATCACATAGAGTTAAGCTTTCTGCAAGCTTCAGTGAATCAACACTAAATCAGTTCATCCATCCCTCTCACTTCCCCACCACGCCCCCCCCTCCCCACACACGAACGTATTAACGTTTTTCAACTTTCTTCACATCAGTTTTTCAGCGTTCACGTTTAATCGTTGCTGGTAAGGGTAATGAGGCAATCACGTCCCAGCACTGTCAACGTTAGAGAGTTTAGCCTCATAAGTCATGGCTGTGGCATATAGCTGATTATCCAAATAGGGAAAGAAAAGCCAAAGTCTTGGCAAAATCTAAGTACCGCTCAGCTGTTCCATTTGTAATTCAAACAACGTTTTGAAGACAAGATGTTCGTGCCTCTGCATCAGTCCACGATCCAGCGGAAATACAATGGAGCCCATTGCGGCCCGTATGCCAAATTCATTAATGTTATGGCATCCTGAAGTAAGCAACTATAATTATTGCAGATTTGTATGATCCAATTAAAACTGATATTTGGCACTTAAAGTATCAGGGGCGTCGTTAAGCAAGCCTTGGACCTTACAGGTGTCAAGGGCTTACCAAATGGGCTTTCATCGGTCATAATCCAGAGGCAAGCAGGTTCGTTAGCATTCATATTGTTAAAGTTGAATGCTTTCACAACCTGTCCGGATTCTAGGACCCCATTGAGTACTTACACTTGTGTCTTGTGGCTGAGTAGCAAGAATTGTATCAGTTTTTCTCGCCGCGTATTTGTCACTGGACAGCTTTCCTCTCCTCTTTTTTGGATGCGACAAAAGCAGCAGAAACGTCCTCTATATATCATCTCGCGAACAATACCAGCCGGTGAGCGGCCAGTACAAAATATCCCCTGCCTTACTCTTGATTCGAACTGATTTACTATGGCGCTTCTGTGTTTTCCTCGAGACAACAAACAGTCGCTGGTCCCTCTGCTCAGCGGGACAAGATTTAAATGTACCAGAGTTCACTCTTCCTGCCAGGTGTTTGCAACTAACTGATCCCATCAGAATCTGACTGGTCAAGGCTTGAGTCCATATCCTGTTAAAGGAAATGCCGCGTGGGTGCATCTGTCAATAACTCACGATCATGTGAAATTATAAATTATTCTTTCTTACCAATACTTTCTTGCCACAGCATCTTTCCGTAGATCAGCCTGTTAGCTCAGGTGGGCCACTAATGCTCCCTACAGCTCTATGTTTGCAACCTTTGTGGAAACCGACTTGCCACAGCGTTTTTGCTGTAAAAAGGAATCAGGATGTTAACTCAGGCCCAGATCACGCAGCCAGCCGACATCTTAACACTGTCGCTCCCCTCCTTTTTTTTAAACAAACAGAAAAAAATGACTATGACAGCGCCGACCAAACACAAAGCAGACTCAGGGGCATTCCTCAAAAGCGGACACAAGGGGAAGCTTAATCAAACAAATTCGGCGAGGCCCTCGAAAAACAGCAACAAGTTCAAGAAAACATTGTTGTGGAAAAGGATATCTTACTTCGAATCAGGAGAGAAGACATGGAACGATTAACGAGTGTTTAAACATGGCCATGCGGCATTGCATCTTTGTTCAGAAAAGGCCACTGTATTCCAATGAAATACAGAGTGTTACAAGTTAT
>NW_025212550.1:10691-17833 GCF_004010195.1 Chiloscyllium plagiosum | reverse complement strand
ACAACAGCGACCACTGCAATTTGCCCCCATTGACCCTGCCAGTACTCCCTCAGTTC
Source organism: Chiloscyllium plagiosum (assembly GCF_004010195.1). Classification (NCBI taxonomy): domain Eukaryota; kingdom Metazoa; phylum Chordata; class Chondrichthyes; order Orectolobiformes; family Hemiscylliidae; genus Chiloscyllium; species Chiloscyllium plagiosum. The sequence continues at coordinate 17,777 of NW_025212550.1, read as the reverse complement.
AGATTGCCTAACTAGCGCAGAATGAGTTCTGCGAGGGCTGCGTTCTGATATCATTGCTGGCCACCTTCAATAAACAGAGCCCAGTTACTGAACCCTTTTCTGAAGCACCCCTACTGCTAAGCAACTTTCCAGCCTCGGTGTGGACACAGAACTCAAATCATGCAGGCCGAGTTCTATCTTCCCCATCACATACCATAACGCTCAATCAGAGAAGTGTCCTCCCGTCAGAACGGCAATACAATCGATTACCGTCGGCAACAGTGCGAATCAAATCAGTCATTGATTCCATCTTACAATATGGCGTCTTAGTGCCTACGACCAGTGCCTGCAATATCCCTGTGCTGCCTATACCAAAAACCACGAGGTCAGGGGTATTGCACTTCATTCATGACCTACGGGAAAACAATTCTGTCGTTGTTCCCTGCTCGCCGGTGCACCCTGAAACTAATGTCATTCTCAACAGTATCCCTGCATCGGCCACTTGCCTCTCTGTTACCGTCGTCTTTTCAGCCTTTTTCTCCATGAAATTATCCCCTGAGAGCGAGGACCTTTTTCTCCTTTACTTACCGTCGCTGCCAGTGAACATGCATGCGGCTTGCCCAAAGGTATACCCCACTATGTATACCTCTGCATACAACGGACGCGTGCAACTTTCCAGTTGCCAAGCCAAAGCAAGCTCCTTCTGTGGGCTGACGATTTAATCGTGGTCTTTACCTCCACTGATTCATGCAGACAGGATACTGTTCTCTTATCTCATTGACTGACTCAGGATGGACACAGAGTCTCCATGGACAAACTGCAACTCTGTCAGAAGAAAATACAATACCTTGGATATGAACTCTCACACAGTATCAGAGCACTGTCTAAGGAGCAGGTGACAGCCATTACTGAGGTTTCCCCAAACGGATCCAGCCGCCAGCTTTTCCAGGGATGATTAAATATTGTAGACACTGGATTCCTGATCACCGTGTCGTTGACGCACCCGTATGCACGACTTCCTCACCAAAGTAGCCAACAAATGGGCGCTAATCACCTACGATGGAAGAGGCACTCACAGACCTCAAATAACAGCTAATCTCAGTTCATGCTCTGGGGCTCGCTGACTTAACACAGCCATTTCACTGAGAAAGTGGGACATGTGTTCGCCATCTTCAGAAAGGTTCATGGGGATCTCTGGCGCCATAGAGCTTTATATAATTGCCACCGGTTGGATGGGGAATACAGGCCAGTTTGAGAGCTGTGGAAACCACTGCGGTAGAGGTAGAGACGGCCAGCCCAATTATGCTGGACTATCGATGCACTGTTTTGTTTCCCGTTTTGGTCTCCCTGCTGTTTTACACAGCATCAAATCAACATTTCATAGCCACTGGGCGAACAGGCTCCGAGGTGATCTTGCTCCCGTGGACCAACCTCCCCCTTCAGAAAGTCCCTGCTTTAAAACATTCATTCGAGTCACCCAGGAGCTCTGCAGACAACAATGAATGTGTGGACTGAGTGCAGCACTGTGTTACGCCGCGCCCTGAGCTCTCTGAGACACCACGAGATAAGCCTGACCTGTTGTACTTCACAGATGGGTCTTCTTTCAGGACCTCATACCATCAGACACTGGCACAGTACGCCATCTGCATCCCATGTGAGACTCTCCTGTCTGCTGCGCTACCCGATAAGACATTTGCACAAGCTGCGGAACTGTTCGCTCTTACCAGAACCTTTATTATCTTTGAAGACACCTCAGCCAACATTTATTCGGACTTCAGATATACATTCGGAGTCGTCCACGACTTCGGCAATATCTGGAATCCAGAGGATTTATTACATCAGTAGGGAAGCCATTTCACCACACTCAGTTAATTGCTGAAAGCAATCCTCCTACCCTCTGTCATGGCTGATATATTGTGTGCTGCTAACATCGCTGCCAGTGACTCCATCACGCGCGGAAATACCTCCGCTTACACAGCAGCTCTTGAAGCTATTTACAACTCCACTACAGACGTACTGCAGACCCGCAGGATACAGAAAGCCCCAGAATCACTTTGACGCCACTGACACTGTACGAGTCGCTAAACAGGCTGCTCCAAAAGTTGATAAGGACAGTTGGATCCGCCGCGGGGCTTGGGAATCACCATTTCTACAACTACTGATGCACCCCGTAAGGCGGTCTTATCGAACCCAAGACCCACCTCCATGTACCAGATCTGGAAGCCCACAGCATTGACCGCACAGCGAAGCGGGAGACGATACATGCGGACAGGTAATCTCGGTATGCGATGGGATTTGCTGCCGTGGCCTCAACCCTACTGTCACTCGGTATGATTTGGCTCCAAAACATTGCGGGTTAGCCTACAGCCAATTATGACCACCTATCTATTCCTGAGGGACCCTTCACCCACCTATAAGACATTTTTTAAAGAATAAACTCCTAAACAAGGCTTTAAATATATTTTGGTGATTACTGGTATTTTACAACAGAATGTGGAAGCATTCAACACGAAAAATGATGACGTGAGGACAGCGTGTAAATTTCGGATGAAAGGTGTTATTTCCATCTTCAGAGTCCAGGCTATCATTTAAATTGACGAGTGGACCTGGGAATATCATGGAATCATCACACTCCATATCAGCTCCAGTTATCAGGTGAAACGGATGAATGGCATGCTTATAACTATCCTACTAACATTATCCAGGAATCAGGTCTGTCCTGGCCAGATGCCTTGCTTTAGCCCTTTACATAATACGTGGCAAGTTAACCTGGAGCACGGGGCTCACGCTTTTCGGGGTTCTTACGGGAAGACCCCTGCCGACAGTGACCAGGCTCACAAACCTCCCCACAGGTACAGCGCTACTCCTGCCAAAGGAGACCCTGCTGGATTAAGTTCAAGCCCTTAATAGGGCCATTAACCTTAACCATGATTTGGGAAAGGCAGCAGTGCCAACACTCCACCGTGAGTCACATCATACGTTCCAACCTGGGCACTACATAATTATCAATTCACTGGAAAAAGATACTCTCATCGAATTGGAAAGACCCATAACTACTGTTTGTGACAACTCGGACAACTGTCAAATTGAATAGAAAATCAGCATGAGACCTGCTGCAAGCGAGCTCCACCGCAAACGGCAACAAAGAGGAAACACAGCAAACGTCAGCTCTGCTCCCAGAGGAAAGTTATAGCTGACCGCCGCAATCCTAATCATTTATATCCTCACCCTGATCATCCTGCCACGGGATGATTGGAACCGGGGGCATGTAATGAGAAATGTTAGGTGTTCATGAGTTACGGGTCAAGCCGATTAGATGTTGCGTTTGCGCCCATGCCTCCATGCACTCCCAAGAGGGAATTCCCCTGAAACCGATCCCCTTCAACGAATCAGAAATCAATGGCGACTGGAACGCGTCAAGTCCCCGAAGTAACATCTCTCAGCTTGTCACCGGGAATGGAAAGTTACGGGTGTGAATGTTTGGCCCATTGTAAACCCGCAGGGTACCCATTAAACAAACTTAAGGGATGGGTCTCCGCTTATGCAATCTTTCCAACGATCCCCCGGCACGACCCCTCACAGCCTCGACCAGACAGCGCACACCCCTGTAATCTATCAGCCTCAAAAACAGCCATCTCATCAGATAGAATGCCGGCTGTCGCCAGTGCACGAACTCGTTGCTCCTCACCTCCACAGCAAGTTGGTCCACAGCAGAAGACAGCTTACTGATCCTTCACGTCCTCAACGTTACCAGCCAAAACACCACCTTCACCAAAACCTAGAGAGAGTTCCAGACCGACAACTTGAGAATCGAAAATGGTACCTATGCTATTAGCGGCCACAAAGCCTATCCTTCATTATCCTGACCCAGGAGCTGTTATGTTGGAAATGCGGTGCAGTTCCATTTGCATATCATTCCCAGTATCTTCCTTTACGACTCCACCATATCACAGGAAGCGAAGCCTCACCAATCTTGACCTGGTTCTCTCTAACCTTTCACACAAATATGCAACCACTCGATTCAAAATAAAAACTCATCAGCTGTCCGCACCTTGGAGTCGGAAGCCAACGACCAGCTGAATGCCAAAACTGTTGGCATCCCCAATGTGACCCTGCAAAACTGGATGATCCAGGATTATCTGCTGTTCGAGAAAGTGGGCGCATGCACCCTCATCGTTTCCGATTGCTGCACTTACATACCTAACCCCAGTGAGGACATCAGTAACCCAGCCTGGCATATCCAATGCGCTACCGCAGTACTGCTCAACCAAAAACCAAAATGGGACCTATGGAACTGGGCAGCAACTGTGGCAGTTTTCCTGAGGCATAGCCTTGCTACAGGGATTCATATTCGTCATTACTATCATCGTCGATATCGCACTTCTTGCATGGCTATTAAAATGTGTTTAAATCGCCAGCGTTTGTGCTCCAAGGTGCTACCCCCGTCCCCTTACCTTGCATCAATGAAGGCCCACTCGAACAATAACTTTGCAACCGACATGGAATAGGCAGCTTTGGAGTCGGACTCCAAATACTACCCAACTGATGCTGGCCCGACCACGTCAGATGGCCCCCTGGTTCTTGCGACACACCCCCTTCACCTCAAACCCAGTTCTCAGACAAAAACAAAAAAAGGAGGAATTGTCAGAGAAAAAAAAATAAACTACTCTGCCTGCCCACTACTTTGCCGAAGCCATGTCGGTTATTAACGAAACACAACATACGCAAAATGCCTCAACTTGACCACAATCAGCTCAGTAACAAAACAGCAAAACGAGCCATTTTCTAAACAGCTTCCAGACTCAATGAATACACTCCTTAGATGATCTGACAACAGTATTCCTAGCTCACAATAGCATCATCTCTTTCGAAGTGATGCAAGGACATCCCCAGTCTCCTCAAGTACTGAACCACACAAAGCCTACCTCGACTGAGTGACACCTGATTCGACTGAAGATTGCACACCAACCTGCATAAGCATTGAAACGAGGATACTGGAGATGAGCACCTGCACTAGACGAGGAACGGACATCCCTGATCCAATTACGTTCTTTTTTCCATTCAATAAAATTTAATTCATATTGTCTTGGAATTAACAATGCACGACTGGAGCACGGATGTAACACTATGCACACTACTTGTATCTACAACACAGGATAGAGAATTCTGGAATTATCTGTGCAGTGTGTCCATGCTGTATCATTCCTAGCAATTTCTCTTGCCCATGATATCGTCAGAAATAAACCAGTATTCGTCTATTTCACAGATCTGTGTGTGACCTCTTTATGTCATTGACGATTCTCCACCAGTATTGCTTAGCCATACTTAAAATACTGTTCAGTGCCAATCAATAGATGAAATTACATATTCGCATTTGTCTGAACTGAATCTCATCGGGACACTCCCAGTCGACAGTCTGGCCAGCTTAACCTATTTCCAGGAGGTTTTCTGCTTAGACTCTGTTCAATTAAGCCTTATTGTCCACAACAACCCCACTGCATTTATTCAGTAGCTGTGCTGGTGTCAAAAAACACAGACTCTTCAAATTTTCTGTGCATTTGTCTTCAACGTGGTTTGACAATAGATTTCATAGCAGACAAGACAATTCAATCGGCACAAAGACAAATACGTTCCTTTGGAACAAACAAGCTCTGAAAATGATTGCTGGCAGCCTTTATTATATTGTTGGACATCAGCAGTACATGCAGATTATTGTCTTCTACAAACTGGAGAATGTATTCATTCTGTATTTACAGAGGCGATATGTATCAATCAGACAATGCCATTGGTTTTATATGAAGCGATAGAAATGTGTAAAAATCGTTATTATTTCACTTTTTAAATTTGCAGCAGACAATTAAAGCAATGTCTTTGAATGAGTCAGCATTAACAGAAATGGTCCGGTTTTTCATTCAGCTGGGATTGATGAAGCTCTGTCTTATCAGTTGGCTCGTTACACGACAGGGTACCGCACAGAACTGGCAATTTCACAGTGATTCCCTCTATCCTTAGCAATTTTGATGTACCCGTCTTCACCCCAGTCTGTTCCCCAGCTGGAAAATAAGAAAATCGATTGGTGTTGGAATCAAAACGCTGATAAAAGAGACATGTTTGGAGAAGCATCTGTTTTAACTCTAGTATACAATTGGAATTATTTTAGGGACTGAATTCTGGAATTATTGAGCTGGATAATGAGTTGTAAAGAATAAGTTGCATCAGGCTGGAAAGAGTCAATTGTTTTCTTTTACATCAATTGCTGATCTGTACAGTCCGTATGGACTCACTACACAATTTCAAATGGCATGAGGTGAGATCCCTATCAGGGATAGGTCTGCAGCTGGAGTAGATATGAATGGGAAAGTGAATAGGGACGAGTGAGAGCAGTATATGTGGCCTCCTGGAGATTTCCTTCTTGCCGTATGGAGGAGGAGATTTTCACAGAGTTTTTTTTACCATCATCGTTCTGAGATTGCCTGCCACAGGATAGAGTCTGTGCAGAGCATGAGTTGATTTGGGTACAGGTTACCCAGTGTCTCCTGAACTGCAAGGTTACGCCGGCCTTAAAATTTGTTTCATATACGGTTATCCTGCCCAAATCACATTTCCAGCATTACCAAACTATTCCAGCACCCATGACACTGTAATACTATCTACCTAATTAAACAACAATGTGTATTTTATGTTATAAGACCCACATACTGTGTCCTCTGGGAAATCATATCGAAATGTGTGTATGTGTCTGTGTGTGTGTGCATTTGTGCGTGTGTGTGTCTGTGTGTGTGTGACTGTGTGTGTGTATATTCACCCAAAGCACATGATTTATTTAATCAAACATTTTGTATCCAATCTGGCCCTGAAGATGTGACTGCTTCTTCCAAACCTGACTGCCGTGATGGTAATAACGGCAGCCAGCGACGCCTCATCGCTGAAAAGAGACAGACGGTAGTAGTTGATGGAAAATATTCATTCTATAGTTGCCGTATGGAGGAGGAGATTGGATCAACTTTTGTCAGTCGATTTTTATATAAATGAACTTAATGAGAGCACAGAAGGATGGTGGATTAATATGCGGATGACATTAAGTTCGTTAGAGTTGTGGACAGTTAC
>NW_025212550.1:8948-10468 GCF_004010195.1 Chiloscyllium plagiosum | reverse complement strand
GGTTGGATAGTGAGAGGCTTTTTTCCTTGAATGGCGATGGCTGGCAGGAGGGTTTTAAAATCAACAGTGATAGATATTGGTCAGAGGTAGTTTCTTTCCTCAGATTGTTGTAGGTGCTTGGAACTCTGCCTGCAACAGTAGAGGCATTGCCACATTTCAGAGTATTTAAATGGTCATTGGTCAGGCATATGGACGAGAATGGAATAGTGTTTGTTACATGGGCTTCAGATTGGTTCCACAGGCCGGCGCACCATCGAGTGTCGAAAGGCATGTACTGGGCTGTAAAGTTCTATGTTCAACGTTCCAGAATTGGGGCTGTTAATCTGGTCCCATCAGTGCCCTGGTGACAGATGAGACGGTTGAGCTTTGTCCTTGTTTCCCTGTGAATAGGTTGAACAGTTGTGTTTGGGGTCCGGCTTTCCTGCTCATTGCCCCAGCAAATTGCTTTTTGTTGTATATAGCTGTTAATTTTAACCGTATGTTTGCAATTTGTACTGGTATGTTTATAAAATGGTTGTGATTCAGGGATAATGACACTCTGATGCCTGCCTCTGAACGAAGCAATACTTCAGTAAAGAATCGTACACTTGTAAGTGCAGCGTTACTTGATGATGGGATACCTGCATCTGACGTTTTTCAGATACCATCTCAGACAGCACAACCATTAAGCATTCACTTCCAGATAAACACAGTGTTACGTGCTCGTTGAACAGAGACATAGGTTGCAGCATAGAGACAGGAAATTCATTCCATGTCACTGTCCCTTCTCCGTCTGTGATCAGGTGTTTGTTATTTCATAGAGTACGGACCTGTTTTTAACCAGCCAATAGTTCATTCCATCTTCAGTTCCAAAACCAACCACCAGCACGTCATCGGTTACATATCCATTGCAATTTTCATCATAGTAAACTCCTGTAAGGAGACACATATTAAATGGTTTATCTGTGAAATATTTAATTCGTGTTAATTTAGCTTTGATTAATGAACATTGACATGTTTGTTTTTACTAATTGTCTTCAAGTTGATCGTCCTCACTCCTCACCATTACATCTATTGACTTTAATCAATGTTTCTCAATGACATCGCCTCTGCCATTCTCACTTCCTCTCGGCACATCCTTCTGAGTCATAGAGTTTTATAGCGTAGAAATGCTTCGATCCTTCCATCGAACTCGTCCATGCTGTGCACATATCCTCAACCAATCTCGTCCTATTTTCCAGCACTTGGCCAATATACTTGTAAACCATTCCTGTTCATGTACTCATCCAGATGCCTTTCCTAATGTTGTATTTGTATCACTCTCCACCACTTCATCTGGTATTTCATTTCAGACACGTACCATGCTGTGTGAAAACATTGCTTCTCACGTAACTTTTAATCTTTCCCATCTCACCTTAAACGTATGGTCTCTAGTTTTGGATTCCCCTCCTCTTTATTCGTCCCATACCCATTATTGTTTATGAACCTCCACAAGCTCACCCTTCAGTCTCTGTCGTACCAGCGAACAAGGCTGCAGCCTT
>NW_025212550.1:7048-8230 GCF_004010195.1 Chiloscyllium plagiosum | reverse complement strand
CCTGAACACTTCCAATCCATATACCCATCTCCGTACCTTTTTAATTTTGTACCAGCCTCTGCCACTTCTTCAGGCAGGTCATTCCATACATACATGATCCTCGGCGCGAGACAGTTACATCTCAGATCATTTTTAGGGTTTTCTTGTGTCAAACTTAATATTTATTGCTTAATGTATTCGAAACATTCTTCACTTAGACCAAGCAATGGTATTACAAATGACTTGAAATGTGAGAAAATAAAAAAAAAGTACTTTGCCTTGACAACTCAATATCCCAATCAAGCTCACCATCTAGTTAGCTCATACAGAAACTACACAGTTTTCGGTCGACTCATCTGAAACTTGTGATCATACAGTAGTGAATTAAATTCTTCACATACAGATAACCGTTTCCCAAACCGTCAATAATTACATCATTAGAGTCATTGGATTACAACTAATTAGTATTAGTCGCAGAACCTATTCAAATATTTCCCCTCTCATCTTAAGGCTCTGCTCTCTAGGTTTGGACTCCGATCCCATGGCTAAATCATTCTGCTCTTCAGCCGATTCATGCATTTCATGATATTATAAACCTTGATAATGTCACCCCACAGCATCTGTTCCTCCGCTTGGAGAAAAGCCCCAGACTATTCAGTCTCTCCCGATAACTGAAACCCAATCCCAGCAACATCCTTGTCAATATTTTCAGCACCCTGTGAAAGTTAACAACATCCTCCCCTTAACAGAGCAACCAAACATGTGTACAGTTTTACAAAAGTGGCCTCGCCAATGTCCTGTACAGCTGCAATATGACGTCCCAACATCTGTACCAATGTTTTGAACAATAAAGGTAACTGTGACAAATGCCTCTTTCACCATCCTATCTATCCTGGGCTCCACTTCCAAGGAATTATACACCTGCACCACTCGGCCTTTCTGTAAATTCTTGCATGTTGGAAATGATGGAGTATATTGCTTGTCTAAAGTATGGCCTCGATACCCGTGTTTAAACGAAAATTGGAAAATTATAAATGTGGTGGCTTTGCAGAGTGTTGCTACTGTCTGATGGAGTGAAGTTTCTGGTCAATAAATTTCAATTACTTCTCACCAATGTTGCAGTTACTTCAGCTTCAGGACACTGGGCAGAATATGATGCCAACTCTGGGGTGAGATTGATACTGAGAGCGATATTGAAATGGG
>NW_025212550.1:5600-6798 GCF_004010195.1 Chiloscyllium plagiosum | reverse complement strand
TGATTGGTACTATTCTGTTCGAGAAGGAGTTCAAGGCTTTTGACCCAAAGTCGGTGACGGAATGATAATAAATTTCTGAGCCCGGATGGTGAGAGATTTGAGGGGATGTTGCAGGGAGTGCCTCCTTGGCGGATGTGGCCTTCGGTTTGGAAAATTCTGTCTACAGTCCGTCAATCAACTTCACAGCTGTAACTCGTGGATTGTACATACTGCTATCACTTTGTGATGATATTGGAGGGAATTAATATTTGTGGATTTGATGCCAGACAAATGGAGTGAATGTCCTGGATGGTGTCAAACCTACTCAGTGTCAAAACATAGAACATTGAACAGTGCAGCACAGTGCATGCCCTTCGGACCCCAATGTTGTGTCAAACATTTATGTTAATCTAAGATCAACCTAAATACACACCACTCAAATTGCTGTCATGCATGTGCTTGTCCAGCAGTCGCTTAAATGTTCTGAATGTCTCTAACTTTACGACCAAAGCTAGCAGTGCAGTCCACGCATCAAAAACTCTGCGGAAACAACCTACCTCTGGTATCTTCCCTTTACTTTCTCCAGTGACCATAACTGTATGACCTCTCGTGACAGACTTTTTCCTGGGTAAACGTCTCTGGTTACCTTCCACGTCTTTATCCAAGCCATTTATAAAAAAAACAACAAAGATCAAAGGCCCAAGAACAGATCCGTGCAGTCTCTGAACTTAAAATGAATGACATCCCATCCACGACCATTTCCTGTCTTCTATCAGCCAGCCAACTCCGTATACAGGCAACCAAATTTCAATAGATCCTATAACCTCGTAAATTGCTGAATGAGCCTGGCGTGGCGAACCCATCAAATACCTTACTGAAATCCCTATAAATCCTATCCACTGCTCGACCTTCATCAACCTGTCTCGACAAATCCTCAAAGAACGCAATAAGAATTGCGATGCATGACATGCTCCTCAAAAAGCCATATTGATTTTCCTTAATCAAAAATCATTGTCCAAACAATCCAAAATCCTATATCTGCGAACTTTTTTCCAGTACCTTACTGACCACAGACGTAAACCTCCCTGGACAATAATTTCCAGTTTTTTTCACCTATTTAATTCCTTGAAGAGAATTACAATATATGCCTCCCTCCAAACATAAAGAACTACTCTTGTGAAGAATTTGGATTCAAAGATCATTGCCAGAGGTGCAGCAA
>NW_025212550.1:4164-5532 GCF_004010195.1 Chiloscyllium plagiosum | reverse complement strand
TCTACCATATCCACATTCTTAATATCAATCTGTTCAAACCTATTAAGCTCTTCCCCAGTATTCTCTCTATCATCAAGCCCCCTCTCTCTCATGAATACTATAGCAAAAAAAAACTCATTTTTATCCTTCTCTATCTCGCCACGCTCGATGCTTATGTTCCCTCCATTGGCTTGGATCCAGCTTAGACTCTCTCAGATCATTCTCTTATTCCTAATGTACGTGTGCAAAACATTCGGATTTTTCAAATCATTCCCGCCAAGGCTTTCTCATGCCCCCAACCAGTTTTCCTTAGTCCATTTTTGAGTTATTTCCTTTCGACACTGTAATCGTCAAACTTTTCGACAGATCCCGCTCTTCTGCTCTTGTCATCCAGGGCTCCTTTCCTTTACAATTCCGCCCCGTCTAATTGGGACAAAGTTATTCAACACAGTAAAAAAAGCTCCACATTTCTGTTGTGCATTTCCGTAGAACAAATATTCCTAATTTACACTCCACAGGTCCTGTAGAAGAGCAGTAAAACATCCCGTCTCCAGATTAAATGCCCTCTCATGCAGGAGAAAGTGAGGACTGCAGATGATGGAGATCAGAGCTGAATATGTGTTGCTGGAAAAGCGCAGCAGGTCAGGCAGCATCCAAGGAGCAGGAGAATCGACGTTTCAGGCATGAGCCCTTCTTCCTGAATACTTCCTGGAAACACCAAACAAAATCATATCCATCCAGATAATCTGAAGAAGGGCTCATGCCCAAAACGTTGATTCTCCTGCTCCTTTGATGCTGCCTGACCTGCTGCGCTTTTCCAGCAACACAGTTTCGGCTTCCCTCTCATACAGTCCGTTTCTATTCATCCCCATGGCGACCGCAAATTTGTGGCATTAATGCTCTCTGTCAACGAAATGCTCTCCCACCGAGATTTCTGACACCTGGCCTGGCGAATTGCCTCGCAGCAAATTCAATATGGCCTTCTCCAGTCGGCCTATCTCTTTATTGAATCAGGAATACTTCCTGGAAACACCAAACAAAATCATATCCATCCAGATAATCTGCACCACGGATGTTCCTATTAATATTGGGGAATTTCAAATCACCCTGATCAGCAATTCTGTTATATCGGCACGTTTCTGAGATCTACTGTCCAATCTGTCCAATGTCTATAGTAGACAACCAATAAAATAACTGTTTCTTTCTTTGTTGTCGGAGCTGCAGTCATCCAGGGAAGTGGAAGTATTCCACCATATCCTTGCCTTTTGTTTAGTTGATGGAAAGGCTTCAGAGATGTTGATAGTGTGCGATTCAGTGATGGTTAAATTATCTCTCTTGTTGGATTTTGTCATTGCCTGGCACTTGTCTGGTGAGAATGTTATTTGTCAT
>NW_025212550.1:1852-3950 GCF_004010195.1 Chiloscyllium plagiosum | reverse complement strand
CTGATCCCAATGCCAATATAATTCATTCAGGGGTGAGTGAGGTGCTCAACATGAGAGGACAACGACATGCAAATGTGTTCAGCATTGCTCGTAGATTTAGGGGTCGGGAAATATCAAGTACCAGTTGAGGAAGGGTACACCTGCTGTTATCTGACCTCACTGCACCACACCCCACCCCAGCCAAACACACCCTACACAAAGCTGTGTTGTGATCGTCACCTCCCTTCCTCTCACTCAATCACTTACTGTTGGTCTGTTACCCACGATCAATACCAGCCCTCAGGTTGTTGTACTGAATGTTACTGCCTTCCTGTTGAGCAGGGGCACTGGCCTCTGGCTGGTAATGACCACTCCTTGGCGCTGTCATTTGTGCAAAGCCCTTCTCTTGTCCAGCTCAGTGCCCGAGTGACAATACGTACACTGGGGCTTCATGAAAAGAGGGACTCTGTTAATGTTGACTCGCCAGCCAGTGAGTGAGAGGCCATCAGCTCCATAAAACATAGCCAGAGAATAGGTTTAGTTTAGAGAGATGCCCAGTCACCAGATCATGTACGCCTGTCACATGACGAGAGTGTTTCTTTCATTCAGTTGTTTCTTTGGCCAATGAAACGCTGGATTTTGGAGAGGAGAGTACGTGGGCAGACAATGAACTTAAAGTCTGCGTTACCTGAGGCCTCAGATTACCACAGGAACAATTAAGCAGTGTTGACACAAACCCAAAACAAAAGCAACAGCTGTCCTGGATAATAACGCACAAGTCATCTACAATGAGTCCAGACATGAGAGTGTGGAAGAGCTGGGGTAAGGACTTGAAGAATGAACTGAAGAACAGGGTGAAACTGTGTGACATTGAGACAAGGAGCTGGGATTTGCACGCAAGAGGCTGATCCCAATCAAATCCAATACTCGGGGCAATTGTTACGCGTAGAAAGACAACAACGGCTTCTGGAGGAACAGCATCAACCGTAAAGCAACTTACGCAAAAAAGGTCTCCTGAGTATAGATTCAAGCCAAGTTTCTTAATTACACCACAACATGCCAAATGTCTACCCAGCAAGTTGCACGGTAAATGACATTCCTAAAGAGTAAACACCTCTCTGAACAAAGGACCATATTTACACACAGACCTACCACCGACATGAGCACATAATTGTAAGATTTCTCATCAAACGTTTATAACTTCTTATAGCTCACACTCCAAACGTAAGTTGTTTCTTTTCATGTAAAATTGCAACTTATATTAGAGTGACTGACCAGCCCGATGGGGCATAGGGGAGAAGCAGACAGACTAAAAATAGTTACCTTTATTCCTGACTCTTCAGATCTGTCCTTCGCTGTGTTAGGGTGTGAACTGTTATAGTGGATGGTGCACATACCCGTCTGAAGGACAGAACATGCTCAATGTTCCGTTGATTCAGCTGAACGTCACATCCACATGCTAACTCACAATATCAGAGAAACCCCAGAATGTAGAAAGTGCCCATTCGGCCCTACCTTATCCCTGTAACCCTGCGTCTCCCATGGCTTAGACACCTAACCTATAATTCCCTGCGCACTATGGTTAGTTTAACATAGACAATCCCCCTAACCACCACATCTTTGAACTCTGTAAATGGTGATCATTAATTCACAGAAATGGAAGTACTCTTAACTCCTCAGACACATTGGCTGAGGGTACGAGGTGTTGTGTCAAGATGTAGGAGAGCATTCCAATATAAGGTTGAGATGATTGGGAGTGCTGAAAGATTATATTCTCTCAGCCTCTTTAATGCTGCTTGTGCAGTGACACTTTCAGAAACCTGAGGGCAGACTCTCAGGAAGGATTGACACGGATCCAGCATGGCAGTTCCCATTTGAAAAGCGCTGCATTCCATGGATGTTGGAAAAAGTCCGTGCTTTTGTAAAGCACCTAAGGATTTTCATCTGAGTTATTTACTGTCAGGTGCATATTCTTTGCACATACTGTGAAATGTGTTGTATCGTGTTGCCACGCTGCAGCACCATCTCAAAACACATTTAAAATCACAACAATACAATATAAAGGAGAAAGAAATGGAGAAATAAAGAAAACGTCCAACTGCATAGTCCTTGCTAAGTG
>NW_025212550.1:0-1307 GCF_004010195.1 Chiloscyllium plagiosum | reverse complement strand
ACCAAGAGGTAATTAAAATAAACTCCAAGAAAACTTGCAAGTGAACGCAGACAGGACAGAAGAAATGAAATAAAACGAAATGAGAATGAACCCCGACTCCACCACAATCTTAAATAGAAGTCTTGGGGATTTACCTTTCCTGTGTAAGGGTAAGTTTCCTCAGAGTTGATGCCTTGAAATTCAATCACGTGATGAAAGCCGCGAAATGCCGTTCCAGTAGAGCATCCATTACGTGATTTCTTACAATCAATCAGATTCTGTTCACTGAGAGAAACCAGGTTTCCATGCCTTTTTGCCCACTGTCCTTCTATGGCACCAGTTGCACTGAAAGCCCAGGAAGAGTGACATTGACCCTAGTGTTGACAGAAATATAACCACATTAAATCATATTGATCGAAAAACGATATCCAGTTTGCATCTACATTAATTTGGAACACCGTCTCACACGAATGCTCTTAGTCTAAATGTTTGTTCAGGTTTCTCAGAATTACACGAAACCTATGAATATCGGTGTGCCTGGGTTCGGATTTGATTTGATTTATTTATTGTAACGTGTCGCGAACAGCACTGAAACCCTTTGTTTATGAGCAATAGAGGCACATGATAGTATGCGAGGATGAAGAGATCAAAAAAGACTTGGACAAATAGTACATTGTAGAGAGTGTGCACAAGGCAAATTCAATGTCAGCAAGATCAGTATGATTTGAGCAAGAGAGTCTCATAACCGTCTAATAACAGCTGGGGAAAAGCTGTTCCTGCACCTGCTGGTGGATGTGTTCAAGCTTCAGTATCTTCTACCTGACGGAATGCATGTAAGGAGTACATTACCGGGGTCCTTGATGATGTCGCCTGCCGTTTCGTGGCAGCGAGATGTGTAAGTGGAGTTCATAGATAGAGTATTCGATTCCATGATCGTCTGGGACTCGCACATAACCTTTAGTAGTTTGTTATGATCCTGAGCTTCGCAGTGGCCATACCTGGTCTTCTGGACCCAGACAGTATGCGCTCAAAGGTGCAACTGTCGACGTTAGTGAGGGTCTTTGTGCACATGCCAAAATTCCTGAGCTCTCTGAGGAAGAAGAGGCGTTGTTGAATATTTTGGAACGGCACAAACACATGGTATTTCCCGGAAAGTTTGTCCATTATGGTCAGTCTAGGAAATTTGACATTTTCCATTCTCTTAAACTCATTCCCATTGATAGAGATGGAAGCGTGTTGTTCTCCTTTCCTTCTGAAGTTAATTATGTGTTCTTTAATTTTACCAAAATTGAGAAAGAGAGAGAAGCTATTCTCATTGCACCACGTCA
>NW_025212549.1:21777-27158 GCF_004010195.1 Chiloscyllium plagiosum | reverse complement strand
TCCCATGCATTGCTGAAATCTTCAGGACGGTGGGCTTATAGCCGAGAAATGGGATTTGTGTATGTGGATCTTCATTGTCTGCCAGGACCATTCGTTAACATGTTTCCCTCTGAGCTATAAAGAACAAATGAACACAGGAAATAGGAGCATGAGTCTGGAATTCGGCTCCTCGAACCTGCTCCGATTTTTAATGCAATCATGGCATTTATGAAGTGCTTTAAGAGGTTAGGAATGGCAAACATTAACTCCCAGATTGCTCAGGTCCTCAAGAATTCGCCACGATCGTAATCGATCCATGCAGACCCCATCTCTCTGGCACTTCACTCACCTCCGGAACATCTGGATAACATGGACACCTGGATCAGACTTCTGTATATTAGCTTTAGCTCTGCCTTGAAGACCCGAATGCCAACAAGACCCATCGACATTTCTGAGTCCTAGGACTTTCCTCAAATCGAGAACTGGATCTTTAACTTTCTGACCTGCAGATCACAATGAATGAGGAGAGTTGGAAACTCCTCCTCTTCAATAATACGCAATACTGGTGCCCTTCAAGGCTGTGCACTCAGCCCCCTTCAATATTTCTTACCCCCTTATGAGTGTACCGCCAAATTCAGCTCTAACTCCATTTACAGATTTACTAATGACACCACGATAGTGGGTAGGTCTCAAAACCGACCTAGATAACACCTCCTCTCACCATGCCCCCTGTAAAAACGCCATCCCATATTCTCAATTCCTTCACTTCCTCCGCATCTGCTCCCAGGAGGACCAATTCCAATACCGAACAACCCAGATGGCCTCCTTCTTCAAAGACCGCAATTTCCCCTCAGACGTGGTTGACGATGCTCTCCACCGCATCTCCTCCACTTCCCGCTCCTCCGCCCTTGAACCCCGCCCCTCCAATCGCCACGAGGACCGAACCCCACTGGTACTCACCTATCACCCACCAACCTCCAGATATCGTATCATCCTTCGTCGTTTCTGCCACCTCCAAACAGACCCCACCAACAAGGATATGTTTCCCTCCCCTCCCCTACCAGCGTTCTGGAAAGACTCCCTCCACTACTCCCTTGTCAATTTCACAACCCCCACGAACTCAACCTCCACTCCCAGCACCTTCCCCTGCAACCGCAAGAAATGCAAAACTTGCGCCCACACCTCCCCCTCACTTCACTCCACGGCCCCAAGGGATCCTTCCATATCCGTCCCAAATTCACCTGCACCTCCACACACAACATTTACTGCATCCACTGCACCCGATGTGGCCTCCTCTACATTGGGGAGACAGGCCGCTTACTGGCGGAACATTTCAGAGAACACCTCTGGGACACCTGCACCAAACAACCCAGCCGCCCTTTGGCTGAACACTTACCCTCCGACTCAGCACCGCCTTCTTGACCTGCAATCTTCTACCTGACCTCTCCCCGCCCACCCTCTCTCTGACCTATCACCCTCACCTTAATCTCCTTCCACCTACGCATTCCCAACGCCCCTCCCTCATGTTCCTCCTCCCTACCTTTTATCTTAGCCTGCTTGGCACACCTTCCTCATTCATGAAGAAGGGCTTATGCTCGAAACGTCGATTCTTCTGCTCCCTGGATGCTGCCTGACCTGCTGGGCTTTTCCAGCAACATATTTTTCAGCTCTGATCTCCAGCATCTGCAGTCCTCACTTTCGCCTACAGGAAATAGAGCTTCGTGACATGGTGAAAAGACAACAATCTTTCCCTCAATGTCAGCAAAACAACGGAACTGGCCATTGACTTCAGGAATTGGACTGAAGGACACACACTGGTCTCTGCCATTGGTGCTGATTTGGAGGTGATGGACAGCTTCAATTCCGAGTAATATCACAAACAATCAGTCTATCCATGTCAACTCTACAGCCAAGAAAGCACATCAATGCATCTACCACCTCAGACGGGGAAGGAAATTTAGCATTTTGGTAAATACTCTGATCAATTTTAATATTGCACTACAGAAAACATTCTATCCAGACGCTTCGTATGGTAACTGCTCTGGCCGTACTGCAAGAAATTGCAGAGATGCATGTACCTAACACAATCCATCACTCAAATCATATTTCCTTCCATTGACTCAGTCTTGAATTCCCACTGCTTCAGGAATGCAGCCAACACAATCAAAGGCCCCTCCCACCACCGCAATGCTCTTTCCCAACCTCTTCCATCGGACAGAAGATGCAAATGTTTGAAAATACGCACCAATGGATTCAGGAACAATTTCTTCCGTGTTGTTATCAAACTTGTTAATGGACCTGTCATATATAGAGTTGATCCTTTTCTGCACCTGTTCAAAAGCTGTGAAACTATATTAAACTGATGTCCGTTTGTAAGGTATGATTTGTACTGGAGAGAATGCAACACAATATTCTTCACTGTTTCTCAGAATGTATGACTATCATAAAACAAGCAAAATCAATCTGCATACCACACATCTGGGTCTGGTCTGCTCGATAACACTTTAAACCTATGTCTTTTGTGGTCTGTGTAAAAGGCTTCCATTATCCATTACTTCCATGCCTGTCATAATTTTGAAAGGATCTATTTCGTATCCCTCAGCCTCGTCGTTCATGTGAAAGAAATGATTTATTATATTGTCCCGCATCATTTATGATGGGAGCTGGCAGGACTGCAGATATTATGTCTGATCCGTGAATGATAAAGTCAATTAGCCTTGTCTATCCGTTGCTTCTTATGGTTTCTGGCACGCAACTATTTCTGAGTCGTAGCTTCACCAGATTGACACCTTACGTTTAGATATACCAAGTGTACACACTCATAGAACATAGAACATAGAAAAGTACAACACAGAACAGGCCGTTTGGCCCACGAGATTTAATTCTAATGTCAAATATAGTAACATAACCTACGCACCCCTCAACTCACTGCTATCCATGTGCATGTCCAGGAGTCGCACCATGTCCCCAATAACTCTGCTTCCATGACCACAGCTGGCAACCGATTCCATGCATTCACAACCCTCTGCGTAAAGAACCTACCTCTGACATCTCCTTTTTACCTTCCTCCTAATATCTTCAAACAATGACTTCTCATAACAGTCAATCCTGGCCGTGGGAAAAGTCTCTTCCTATTGATTGTATCTTTTCCACACATTATTTTCTATACCTCGATCAGGTCTCCTCTCTTCCTCCTTCTCTCCAGAGAGAAAAGTCCGAGCTTATTCCAACTTTCTTCATAAGGCAAGCCCTCCAGTCCAGGCAGCATCCTGGTAAACCTTCTTTGCGCTTTCTCCGAAGCCTCGGCATTTTCCTATAGTAGGGCGACCAGAAGTAGACACAATATTCAAAGAGTGGTTTCATCAGGGACTTGTAGAGCTGCAGCAAAACCTCGCAGCTCTTAAGCTCAATCCCCCTTATTGAAAGCGAATACTCCATATGCTTTCTTAATAACCGTATCCACTTGGGTGGCAACTTTGAGGGATCTATGTACTTGCATACCCAGATCCCTCTGCTCATCCACACTACCAAGGATTCTGTCTTTAATCTTATATTCAGCATTCGTGTTCCTCCTTCCAAAATGCATCACTTCCCGTTTATCCAGGTTGAACTCCATCTGCCATGCCCAGATCTGCATCCTATCTATGTCGCGCTGCAGCCTGACTTAGCCGTTTATACCGTCGACAATACCTGCAACCTTAGTGCCATCTGCAAACTTACTAACCCACTCTTCAACCTCCTCATCCAAGTCATTTATAAGAACTACAAAGAGCAGAGGCCCAAGAACAGAGCCCTGCGGGAACCCAATCACCATTTTCCTCCAGGCAGAATATTTTCCATCTACAAGCACATTCTGCCTTCTGTCAGCCAGCCAATTCTGAATCCAGATCGCCAAATCTCACTGTATCCCATACTTCCTGACGTTATCTACTCTACTCTTCATTTCTCTTCGTCTACTCTTCATTTAACCAAGTTTCATCACTGGCTCCAAGTCCTAAGCCTCCCATTCATCTGCTTCCCCTGCCCTTCCATTTCTTCGTTGTCATGTCTTTAGAGCCTTGGTAAATTTGTACAGTGCATCTTGGAGGCTGTCGTTGAGTTACACCATGCAGAAGGATTGGCTCATACTTACAAACAGTCTCTAACACACTCATTAAAAGGCAGAGCGCATAGGAACAGCTGAAACAAAAATAAACCAGGTTTCGTCAGGATTAAAGCACCTATCACTGCCACGAACAGAGAGAGCTCCTGAGAAGTTGAAGACTTCCCTGTATCTTGTTCAGAGTCCCAAGCTGTTTAGTTGCCTGAGAACCAATCACATCGTTGCTGGTAGCTGACAGCCTTTGTCAGTGGTGAACTCGTGGCCAATAATCAATGAGCTCCTTGTCACAAACAAAAGCTGCATCTGTGTAGAACTCCGTTCATCTCCAATCACATTTCAATTATTGTGTCACTATCAGGTAAATTGCTGTCAAACCTTGCAGCTATCCTCCACTTTCGATCTGTTTATAAGGTCGCTCTTTTCACATTTTAGTCCACAATCACACTCAATTCTTTTTTAAAATATGTTTTTATATGTATTCGCCCTGAGAAAACTAAAATGCCATTTCAAAAACCCATTTACTTGCAAAATACATGATGCACATTTTTTATAACAAGTACAGTCTATTTTTTCTTCTCCCTTCTTGCAATGTTATGCAACCTTCGCATTTCTTAAAGCTTTTACGTATTTCACCATTTGTATTTTAAGACAATATATCTGAATTCACATTCGGTTTTCTGGTGATGTGTATAATAAAATGGTTACAACAAACGACACCATCAAAATATGTTGCATTGTTAATTTGAAACATTTAAAGAAGGCCAGTGGATTACACTCTGTGTAATTGTGTATTAAATTGTTCTTTGTTTGGTGGTCTTCAAAGTACTGAATATCTAACAGCAACCACAAAGTCCCCTTTCCTATGGAAGAGTACTTTTCCAATGTTCGGTATTGATTCTAATAGAACTATCCTCCAGGTTCTGAATTCCTAATTTATCATCCTGGAACAAGAAAGCACTTAGACCCAATTCAGAAGCATCAGCGGCCATTTTGAAAAGACTGGAAACGCAAGGATGGGTAAAATAGGTTCATCAATTCAAATTGCTTTCATCCTTCAACATTAAACCTCGCACTCTACTAACTAAACCACCTTTTTCTTATTTCATTCAAAAACATGTTAAAGGCACAGCTGTCCGGACAAAATTATGGACAAATTTCCTGTAAAGTCAAACAATCCAAAAATCTATTAATTTCTCATTTAGTTTTAGGAAAGAAATTCTAATAGTATCACTTTTGCTGTCTCCATCAACATCTGTGCGCTTGTGTGTGTATGTCTGTGTGACTGTATGTGCACGTGTGT
>NW_025212549.1:13232-19953 GCF_004010195.1 Chiloscyllium plagiosum | reverse complement strand
CAAATTTCTTCAAGGTTAAAATACGTTCGCACCTCAAAACCATTTGGAAGCTTAAGAATTACAAACATCACATTATACCTTTTCCTCCTCCGTTCACGTTTCACAATATCATTCCGGTAGCAGGAAGGCCAGATTTGTGTAGTCTATGCAAATGTTGTGATATTCGAACATTGGCTGGTTCGTAGTTAAATGATATTTCATTTTGTTAAGTTTTCCAATAGAGTTGGGTTAGTCCACACTTTGTTTTTTGTTTGTGTTACAACGATAGTGCGAAGTAAATTGTGTTTCGGTTCAAGCCTGGAAGTTTCACCAATTGAATTGCATTGCCGTACATTTGCCTTCAGGGGAAAAGAAAAAAGGATCTAGACCATCTTCTTAACTCATAGGAGTTTGATCTGGTTCAAAACCTCCTCAATTTCGGTCAATAAACGTTCCTACAGTCCGCAACAATGATTTTCACAGAGTCGAGGAGGATGCACAGACATCGTTATTAATTGTTATTACCTCGGTTTGGGAATGATATTCCTCAGACCATTGACTGTCTGCTCAGCCAAGGTTAAAGGCCTGGAATCCGGCAAAATTGGGAACAATGCAATTCCCAGGAGACTGAGAGGTTACTAACAGAGCGGGAGGTGGAGAGTCGGGAACAGAACTACAAGGACAGTCCTCTCTGATCACTGACAATTCAACGTTCGTAAACCAGTGCCAGGAATGACTGCCTTTGGTCAGAATGACAAAATGTTATTATGGAAAATAAAGAGCATGAAAGCAAGGGAAGGTTTAAAGCATGAAAGCAAGGGAAGGCTTAAAGCATGAACCCCATTGGCGATCTATTGCAAGGGGTGTGTAGAAATAAGGATGAGATAAGAATCGTGGAATTCTCTCACACCAATTAGCAAAGAAAGGTTGACGCTGAAACGTCTCGATGGTGAGATTAGATTACAGTTAGTAAAGTTAGGCTTCCTGTTAAGTATCATTATGACTCGATTGGAAACATAAATATTTGGGACATGACATTAAATATCTAATTAATAGTTAATAGAGTCAGCCTGATTGAGATTATTGACAATAAATGACTAATTATGACATCGGGAAAATATGAAGTAGCGTCTGGAATGAAAGCCCATTGTTGCGAAAGGTGAGATTAAATATTTAACCGTCACATGAGAATAACGTTAATTAGAATGAATAATTAAAGAGATGTTGGAACTAACATCACTGGTTTATTGTGTTGCGAGTGTGAGGTCCTTTGATTAATATAATTAGACATGCTGATAAGCAAACAAAGTATGGGAAAAATGTATAAAAAACCATGGACAATGAAGTTCGAGAGCATTCGAGAATCTGCTTTCTCGGTGTCACGGTTTTTCGTTTGCAAATAATAGACCGACTTCTTGAAGAACACTCTACATCTCCTGGTGATTCTCTATACTTTTTCCACGACAAAACTCAGCAGGTCTGGCAGCATCGTGACAATAGAGAATCGTGGACAATATTTAACAACTTCATCAGAACTCAATATTCTCCCACAGGTACTGCCAAATCAGATAGTTTTGTCAGTAGTTTCTGATTTTGTTTCAGATTCCCAGAGTCCACAGTTCATCACATTAACCTTTAAACCATTGCAGAAAGTTCTTTGTGGTTCTTCACACGGACATTTTCCGTTTGAGGAACATTTTTCTGCCCCCATTTGAAACAAGAAACATTGCAGCAGAGAAAACAGATGCTTTAACAACAAGGATCGCTGTCGCCATTGTAGGTCTTGAACCACCAGCCTTTCATTTAACAGTCTAATACGCTGAAACTTCCAACCTAAAACCTTGCCCGAACATCTAAAGCAGGCTGTGACAGACTTCAGTCTGTCCTTCCCAGACCGAGAAGTGCCCTCTTATCAGTTTTATCAGTTCCCATGCCTCCATAACATTCATTATGGAGGCATGGGAACAGTCTTATCTCATCCACGACAGACACACCCATGTCACTGAGCACCATCTCTCCTCCAACTGGGACCACCTCCCTTCAAGCCTTCTTGTCCCTTGTGTGGTCGTGAGTTTTTTTCATTGTCCTGGAGTCGAGATGAGGTTTGTATTTGTCATGTAGGGGAACGAGAATTATTTCAATGTCTCAGATCAGTTCATGTCCCGAGAACATCAAAGTTAATGGTCTGTCCTCTTAAAGATGGGGAAGCTCTCTTGACTGTCTCTGGTCATTCGGGCAGTTCACCCTTCTTCATTCTCCTTGGGTTTCACTTCTCACAGAGTTTCTGAAGATACACAATGTTGGAGACTGGGTTATAAGGTTTGCCTCTTTAACATTTTTTCCACCTGCCAATTGATAATATTTTCCCAAAATCTCTTTAACACTCCTCTGTCTTTCACCATGTCCATGGTCGAGATTTCCTGGCATTTGGAGAGTTTCCCGAGGTTTTCTTTGGAGCCAAGAGACTTTACTGAAGATGTTCTGCAGCTGTTTATCTTGATGGGGGAGGGAGCGGTGGGGATTGGCACATTGACGATCAGGAGGAAGTATTGTCACTGAACAGGGTCAGTGTCCAGAGGACTGTGATTGAAGGAACTTAATGAAATGCAGAACTTGTGCACAGTAAATTCACAGAATACTGCAGAAAACCGACGGATCGTGCGGTACTTGTGGAAAGAGAAACAGAGATAATATTTTGAGAGTGATATATTTGTGATCAAGCACTCGACTTTCTAGCGCACTACACGGCCAGCGAAATTACAGACAATGAAGCGTTTTTGAAGAAAGTTCAGGTCTATTTGTTCATTCAAAAGTCAAAAAAGACAATCCTGCAAATACTCAGAGCTGGCACTGGACAGGGCAGACCGATCTTGAGGGGTTTTTTTTCTGCTATGATATACACCTGGGATAATGTGGCACCAGAAGGACTTCTCACAGCGGAAGGGACCAATTATGTAAGACTTAGGTGTGGGGGATATTTTTTCTTTCAGAGGGTAGCAAATCTGTGACGTTGTTTGCAACAGAGGGTTGTCAAGGCTGCATACATGCAAGGCTGAGAAAGATAGACATTTGGCCACTTCGGGAATCTAGGGCCACAGAGATGAGGCCGAAAGGTAATTTGAAGATTAACCAAATCAACCGTGATCTCATTGAAACTTGTCGCTGACTTAATGGGTTAAATTGCTTCCATCTGCTCTAATGTCTTTGTTGTCATTTCTAAAATGTGAACCGCCATTGCAAATTAAGAAAAGCAGAAAGTTTAGAAGACATGATTACAGTCAAACTGAGTCAACATCATTTTTGAAAGGAAAAACACACGATGACAATCTGACTAAAATGATGCTGTTGCGTGCACGTGGGTTTACGTAATGAACAGTTTATTGTCAGTAACAGGGGTGGGGTGGGGCAGGATAGTGAGGTTTTCGCGTGGCTGAGATGTGATCTGGTCGAACGAGGAATTCAAACGACCACAGAACAGAGAGCTGCTTGATCCAGGAACTCACTCCCATCTTCTGTTTCAGTACCAACAAAAGAAATTGCGGGAAAATCTCAGTAGGTCTGGTAGAATCTTGGAAAAGAAAATAGAGTTAAGACTTCAAGACCAGTGACACTTCTTTCTCCATGTCCATCTCCCTCTGCCTTACACACCCTTCCTTTTTATTGAATATCTCCTGACTTCCAACTTTATATTCAGATCCTCTTTTATTACTTCGTCTCCAAACATTTTCCCAGTCTCTAAACTTACATCAGACGTGCTCCATCTCTCACCTCACCCAGTTATGACCGGAGGACTTCGAACTGAAAAAAAAAAACTTCGTTTCTATTTCCTTAGATTCCGGATGGCCAGGGACCAGAAGGCATCGGTGGACAGTTAGAGCATTCAGCCCATCTAGTCTGCCCGACCAATCGATCATGGCTGATATCTTTCCCAACCCAATTCTCCAGCCTTCTTTCTGTGACACTAAGCTCCCTTGAATTCTGGATCCAGTCTATTTCCCAGAATGGGTCTGAATCCGCCCCAACCTTCTCCACATCTGCTGGCAGCTATTACACCGTGTGTGTGTGTGATCGAACACAGTTTCAGTCCCACACAGCAAACCCGGTCTGTTCGGAGAAAAGCAATACCCGCTGCGGGACAGATATATGGGTCTCTTGCCCCATTTGTTTTTCTGCGAGGGAGTAGTTAGCTCCTTCACCACTCACGGCAAGGACTGGTGCTCCAAAATGTGGGGAGATAGAAAATAGGTACAAAAGTTTGGACAGGTTAGGTCAAGGGTTATTGTCAGCATCAGTGGAGTCCCTGCTTCAGAATCTGAGTTTGAATCGCACAGACCTGGATCCAATTCGCATTCAGAAAATAAAGATTTATTTCTCTTCTTTTGGTTTATCTGAATGAAAACTAATTCCTGCTTCCACACAGAGCACAGACGCGGATCTGCCAGAATCAATCCAGTGATTGATTGCCTCCAACTGGAAGGATCATTGCGGCAGATACACGAGACACCTGTCACCGCAAATCGCCTCAAAGAATCTCGCCTTTCTAAGCTGAAACTATCTCACTGTTCCTTCAATGTCGTTTGTTTTAATTCTTGGAACTCCCTCCCTAGCAACATCATGGATGCATCTCTGTGCTGAGTATTTCCACGGTTCTGTGAAGTATCGCAAGCTCTGGAATAATTATGGATGGGCAGTGCAGCTGATCCCAAAGAGTGACGTGCATACTCCAGAAATTCGTTGCAAACGGCTGCAATTTCGAAGTGGAAATCCGAAAGTGTTCGGGAACAAGTGAGAAGTTTCGAAGGGGGAGTCGGATAAAGTAAAAGTCAATGAAGACTGGGAGACATGAGGCAAGAATTGAGTGAGATGCTGTTGGTGCAAGGCTCAATGTCAGTGCTAATGGGTTAGCCCTTACTTCCCACTGTTAACACCGACTCACACACCACTCCTGGTAAATTCACCACAATTACCCTGATCTTTTGGTATGAGATTCCCTCTGTGCATATTCACGCGTTTTATCGGCCCCGAGAGGATGAACGCATCCTCTTTATCCTGTCAAATTACAGAGGGGAAGGCAATAGTTTGAAAGCAAACAAGAAGAGATTGCCCCTTTCGGTGCATTTTCAGTGAAGGAAGACTAGCTGTGAACTGTTCTTTCCTGCACAAGCGCAGGTTGATATATTTTCTCATCGAACAGCTTTATTACTGCAAGGAAGCCCGAGTTACTCTGATCAAATAGTTAATTAGATGCACATATGGATTTGAAGATCACCGTATGTGGCTTTGTCAGTTAAAGCATCTGGTAATAACCAGGCGAGTATGGTGTCAAATGCTCTGAAATGTTCCGTACATTGAAAGTTCATTACATACAATTATTGTAAAAACCGTGTTGTTGATCCAATATCGCGACAGTGAGGGCTCAGCATGCTTCTTGTGTTTGAGCTCAGCCCGTTGTTATTTGGTGATACCAAGCCCTGCCGCCTGCTGTGGACCCATTAGTCAATGTTCTATCCTGCTGATCCAACGCCGAGATTCTGTACACTGCTCACCAATGATCTCTCCATCGCTTCTACCTTTAGTCTCTCGCTGTCACAGCAAGTCTTTTTTTAAATAATGAAGTGAGGCAGGAGACACTGCAGACTTGCCAGGAAATGTTGTGGTAATAACGCATCCATTGCGAGATGACAGCTCTCATTGTCTGCTGTCACCATTCATTAATTTTAGGCAAACTGCAATGACATCATTGAAATCCTAAAGTGGTGAGAAACTGCTTTTCTTCTGGTCGGTTATGAATTCTAATTACAATTGTAAATGATCATATTTTGAGTGAAGAAATGTCACCTGACCTCAGACCTAAGTGAGCCCAGTTCTACACACTCTGGCCGGGGCGGGTTGGGGGTGGGGCAGGTTGGGGGGGAGGCGGAGAAAGACACAAAGCAGGTATACTCTCAAACTGTCACCGAATTTCAGACTTTTCCAAGAGAAGGAATAGAAATTGAGGGATATTGACAGACAGAGAGTGGGAGAATGTAGAGGAGAGTGAGGTGGTACAGAGAGACAAAGGGAGACACATACATAAGCATACGAAGGTAGACATTGTAAACAGAAGCTCTCCATTCAACGTTGTTGCTCATGGACAGAAAGGCCAAGATAAAGGCAATGAGTAAGGCCAGACTTTCACGAACTCAGGAGAACCACAACAGCATTACAGCCGATATGACATTTTTCATTTTACAGATGACGTATGTCAGCTAATGAGAGATTCTGATATGTATGTTGATTCGTGAATTGAAACTGGCAGTAACCCTGGAATTAAAACAATAAAATGCACAAGTTACCTGATTCTGTCGATATGAAAAATTAAATCTTTTTGTCTCCACGGGTGCTGTCAGGCCGGCTGAATGTGTATGTCAATTCCTGTTGTTGATTCAGATTTCCAGGATTCGCACTTATTTGTTTTACGCTAGTCTGAATCGTGTTTGTGACAAGTCTCCATCAATTGCCAGCACCATACAACATTACCTGCTTTGGGAAGGCTGTCAACAAGATAACCGGTCAGAGGAAATCTCCCATTGCCACAGCAGTCAGAGTACTGAATCCTTACCACTAGACTTCCAGGGAAATTGAAATATGGTGCTGTATGTTTCCATAACGAATCCCCTTTTATTTTTTTCATTTGCGATCATTTTAGCTGCACATCAATATCGTTCTTTCTTCCATTCCTTTCAGCGTGGAAAAGGCCTTT
>NW_025212549.1:9970-10452 GCF_004010195.1 Chiloscyllium plagiosum | reverse complement strand
ACTACACATTTAACTCACGTGCTTAATACATCTTATGAAAGGAATGTTTCCAACCTGAAACACCACTATTTGGCTTTCCCTGTCCGCAGCCTGACCCCAGCATTCACTGTCGCCCTCTCTTGGTTCAGAACGGAGTAGGATGCTGGGAGATCCAGTTGAAATACACGCGTTGATGAGAGCTAACTGTGGCTCAACAGTTAGCACTGCTGCCTCGCATCACCATGGTCCCAAGTTTGCTTCCAACGTCGGGCCACTGTCTGTGTGCTGTTTGCACATTTTCCCCCTGTCTGCGTGGGTTTCCTTCCACAGTACAAACATGTGTTCATCACGTGAATTTGTCGTGGTAATTTGCCCATAGTGTTTGGTGCATTACTTACAGGGAAATGAGTCTGGGTGTGTTAATCTTCAGAGGGTCAGGGTGGACTGGTAGGGCCGAAGGGGGCCACACTGGAGGGAATTTAATCCATTAAAGTGGATGAGAA
>NW_025212549.1:4589-8697 GCF_004010195.1 Chiloscyllium plagiosum | reverse complement strand
GGGTTTGGAGGGAAATGGGCCGGGTGCTGGCAGGTGGGACTAGATTGGGTTGGGATATCTGGTCGGCATGGACAGGTTGGACCGAAGTGTCTGTTTCCATGCTGTACATCTCTATGACTCTATGATTCTATGTGATCTTGAAGAAAATTCGCCTTTGGCAAATCTAATGTGCAATTCATGTCTGTTTGTGTCATCTGAGGTCAAGATCTGAAAATGTTTCAAATACTCACAGCTAGCTCTGCAGAGTTAAGACCAACCTTCGGGTGCTTATTCTGCTCTGATTTACACCCGTGAAGATGTGAGACCAGTGGGCCTTATCACAGCGGATGGGGTCAAACATGTAAGACTGACGTGAGGAAAATATTCTATTCTCTCTTTCGGAGGATAGCAAGTCTGTGGAAATGCATCCAACAGAGGTCTGTCAAGAATGAGTACATTCAAGGCTGATGTAGACAGTTATTTAGTCAGCCCGCAATCAAGGGCCACGGAGATAAGGCTGAAAAGTAGAGTTGATGATTATACAAATAAGTCGAGATATCATTGAAAGCTGTCGCTGACTTGATGGGCTAAATTGCTGCTATCTGCTCTAATGTCTTTGCTGTCATTTGGAAAATGCTAGACACCATTTAAAATGAGTAAAACACAACGTTAGGAAGAGATGTTTGCACTCAAACTGAGTCAACATTATTTATTGAAAGGTAAATCACATTTGCCAATTTGCCAGATTTCTTTGCTAACATGACCAGCAGAGCTGATCAAGGGAGCTGTTCGGTATAGTCCTTTCGAATTTCTGTTAAATACTCAATTCGGAGCCATATAATAGATCATTGCACACTGAGAGAGTTCACGGTGTTGGGTAATAAATCATGATTAACTGTCCACTGTCTACTCACAAGAAGTCACCGAATCGGGATTATTGAACAGTTTTCAAGTTGAAAACATAATTAGTGAAATCCAGAATGGTCAGTCATCGGGCTTCAATGATTTATCTGTCTTAATGGCTTGAGGGAAGTGGCAGAGTGAAATGTGTCCAATTCTGCTGCCAATACGCAATCAGTGAGCGGGCTTATTTTGATGAGGACGTGCAAACCTGCAAAAAGATAATGATAGTATGAGTGAGTGGAGATATCTTGCAGTTTCATGTTGTGAGTGTGAGGTCATGCACTTTGTTAGGAATAATCAAAAGACAGACTAATATTAATATGGAAAGAAACCCAATAAAAGTGTGGCTCAGATGGTTTCCAAGAAAAGACGGAAACTAAGTCGCCTGTAAAGTAATCGATGACCAAGATATGGCTTGTCTTGTTCTATGGGCCATTCATATTTTATTGATTATTGTTCTCCAAACATTCTTTACAATAGAACCGGGAGTGGGAGAGGCGAAATTAAGATCACCCATGATTACTGCCATCTTTTAGCGCTCACACGCAGTACTTTTTCTTGTACGTCTTATTTCTCACTCTGGTTACTGCTTGTCATCTACACCTGCTACTGACTTGTTTTCTCACTGTTCCTTATCACGACACAAAACACATTTTACATCCTTATTTCCTGAATCAAGGCAATCTCTAATCATTGCATAATTATCACTAAAATCTCGGCATTTCGCACGCCTCTGAATGTCATCTTCCAATATTAATTGATTCTCTACTGTGTTGTAATTGCACATGATAAGAGAAAGACAAAAAAGACATTGGTGGACCTGGGCTTCACACGCGCGTTATTGAAGTTAAAACGCAGATTACTGCCCACAATACGATCATAGAAGCACTCACTTAATCTTCAGGAAGCACAGAATAAGTACAGTGTTGTAGGGCATGTCAAGAGTAGCACCAGAAACACAACAGAAATACTGCTCTGGGCTACTATTTTGCATGTATTTCTCAATGAGCAATAGACTTTTACATGTGTTCCATCAGGAGATACTTCACAGAAGGAAGTAACCAGTGCTGCAGACGGTCATATAATCCCAGTTCCAACTCCCGGGATCAGAGATACTCAGTGTCCTGCATATCAATATGAGTAACAGCTGTCCGTGGCATTTATGGGCTAGATGAACTTTATGAATGTAGCTCGCACGTTGTCAGCCCCTTTCTCCTATATATTGTTTCGTGCAGTCCCTTGGTGGAATCTCGTCAAATACTTTGTCCTGCACTTGATGGGTCTTGGGTCTTGTGTTCTCAAACCCCAACAATCGGAAGCAAAAACTATTGATTGAAACTAATTCAATTCACAACACTCACAGGACAAAAAGCGTTTCACATGAGCTTCAGCAGCGCTGAGAATGTCATCAAGAAAGGGGAGGAAAAGGCTGGAAACCTTCTTCACAACTCCGCTGAAAATTCCAACAACAACTCCGAGGACTGGCACTTCACATCTTTCTGCTCCAAAACTCTATGGCTTTCTGCCACAGAGAATTGCACCCTCAACTCTCGCGTGCAAGGTGAGGATACCAAGCCCTACACTATCAAGGATGGTAGTTAGAGCGAGGGCAACACCGGTCACTATCATATGGACAGCCACAAACACACTCTTTTCATATGGAAGTCCATTCCTTCACACTCTCTTCATGTTACCATCATCCCAGAGATTATTCTGATAAAACAGCTTTGCACTGCCTCTGTACAAGGAAACCATTGATTTATAAAGGTCAGAAAGTCTGTCCACAATAGCCGAAATACTGCCTCAACAAAACTCCACAACTCCTACACATGATTCATTTTGTAATGAAGGCTGACATTTCATTTCCTGTCCTGGTTAATGGATGCCCTGCATGAATTCTGTTCGTGACGTGTGACCAAGGACATTCCGGTCCTTTTTGGCAAAAGCACTTCCCAACCTCTCACCTTCTAATAAATACAACATGAAAAGGAATGTATAAGTTAACAAAAAAGAACAAAGGAAATTTACAGCCCAGGAACAGGCCCATCGGCCTCCAAGGCTGAGCCTATCCAAATGTACTGTCTAAACCTGTCGGTCAATACCTAAGCATCTGTATCCCTCTGCTCTCCATTTACCACATCTGTCCACACGCATCTTAAATGAATCTACCGTGCCTGCCTCTACCACCTCTGCTGGCAACGCCTTCCAAACGACCACCACCCTCTGTGTGAAGTACTTGCCGCGTGTATCCCCCTTAATCTTTCCACCTCTCACCTTGAAAGCGTGACCTCTCGTTATTGAATCCTTCACCCTGGGGAAAAGCTTGTCTCTATCCACCTTGTCTATACCCTTCACGATTTTTTAAACCTCAATCAGGTCCCCCCTCAATCTTTTTTTTATTAATGAAAATAAACCTAACCTACTCAACCTTTCTTCATAGCCAGCACCTTCCATCCTCGTAAACCTTCTCTGCACCCTCCAAAAGGCGTCCATATCCTTTTGATAATGTGGCGACCAGAACTGTATACAGAATTCTAAGTGCGGCTGAACCAATGTCTTGTATACTCAATACGCCGTCCAGTGAAGGCAAGCAAACCATATAGCTTCTTGACTACTCTATCCACCTGTGCAGCAACCTTCAGGGTACAATGGACCTGCACTCCCAGATCTCTCTGCCCAACAACTTTCCTCAAGGCTCTTCCGTTCATTGTATAATTCGCTCTAGAATTAGTCTTGCCTACATGCATTACCTCACATTTGTCTGGATTGAAAACAATCTGCCACTTTCCGCCCAAATCTCCAGTCCCTCTATATCCTCCTGCATTGTCTGACAGTCCGTTATGCTTTCTGCTACTCCAACAATCTTCGTGTCATCTGCAATCTTGCTGATCATACCAACAGTGTCCTCTTCCAGATCATTTATTTATATTACAAACAACAGTTGCCCCAACACTGACCCCTGTGGATCACCACTGGTCACTTTTCACCATTTCGAGAAACTCCCTTCAAATACTCCTCTCTGTCTCCTGTTTCTCAACCAGTTCTTTATCCACCTAGCTAGAATATCCTGCACACCATATGACTTCAATTTCTCCATTAGTCTATCATGGGGAATCTTATCAAACGCCTTACTAAAGTCCATGTATATGACATGTGCATCCCTTCTTTCATCTAGCAACTTGCTCACTTCCTCAAAGAGCTCAATTAAGTTGGTAAGGCACCAAAA
>NW_025212549.1:2397-2769 GCF_004010195.1 Chiloscyllium plagiosum | reverse complement strand
GTCCAATATGACCCTTCCCTCGTCGGACTATTGACATACTGCAGTAGAAAACTCTCCTGGACATTTTTTACAAATTCCACCCCATCCAGACCTCTGATGCTAAGTATATCCCAGTCAATGTTGGGAAAATTAAAATCTCTCATCGCCACTACCCTGTTGCCTCTACATATTTCCAAAACCTGTTTATCCATTTGTTCTTCTACCACATGCTCACTGTTGGGAGGCCTGTGATATAGCCCAAACAGTGTAACTGCACTCTTCTAATTTCTCTGCTGCACCCATAATGCCTCACTAACCAAGACCTCCTTCGTGTGCTCCTTTAGCACAGCTGTGATATCGTCCTTGACCAGCAATGCAACTCCACCCCTCCCT
>NW_025212549.1:0-790 GCF_004010195.1 Chiloscyllium plagiosum | reverse complement strand
GTCACCCTGTTATGTAAGGAAGTAAATACGTTGGAGGCAATTCGGTGAATGCTTACCAGAATATTACTTACAGAATGACTTGTCATACAATGGGAATTCGGATAGTCTAGGCTTTTTGTCAGTTTGTGGTTAGGAGAGGAAGAGGCAAATTAATTGAAACAAGATGTTTCCTCTGATAGAAGGGACGGGAATGAAGGATTGCTGTCTAAATGTCAGTGGTTGCCCATTTAAAACACATCCAGATGATTTGTTTCATCTCAAAATGTGGAAACTCTGGCACGCTATTAAAGCAGATTTATGGAATATTTTAAAGGCAAACATTAACAGTTTATTGTTGAGAGAGAGATGGCGAAAGGTTTTCAGGGTACGCAGGAATGTGGATCTAAAGTTACAATTAATGAGACATATTCATGTTGAATATCTAACTCATCCCTGTTTGTATGGGATGTGGCAGCTTGATTAAACTGATAAATTAGAGTTTCAATGTAAAGATCCAACAAACAAGTTTATAATGCTGAAATCCTCCATCTTCAGAGCTTTTTCAATGGTTGAATTTTTCAAGTGTTTGTTTAAAATCACTTAATTTGTGCTGTAACACTAATTGCCGATATGGGAATTATGACACTTCCAAGGCAGAAGAGATTCCAGTAATGAATGCAGTGATCACAAAGAAAGTTTTAGTCCAATGTGTGACTTAATTAAGATTCATCTCGAACACAACAATGTGAAAGAAAATTAATGCCACTTCCTGTAAGTACTATGGAGGGGCTTCTGTCTGAGTCATGCCACA
>NW_025212548.1:22956-27149 GCF_004010195.1 Chiloscyllium plagiosum | reverse complement strand
CCCTGACAGGGCAACACTCCCTCAGTAATGCCCCCTGACAGGGCAACACTCCCACAGTAATGTCCCCTGACAGGGCAGGACTCCCTCAGTAATGCCCCCTGACAGGGCAGCACGCCCTCAGTAATGCCCCAAGACAGGGCAGGACTCCCTCAGTAATGCCCCCTGACAGGGGCAGGACTCCTTCAGTAATGTCCCCGGGACAGGGGCAGGACTCCTTCAGTAATGCCCCCTGACAGGGCACCACTCCATCAGTAATGCCCCCTGGACAGGGGCAGCACTCCCTCAGTAATGTCCCCTGGATAGGGGCAGGACTCCCTCAGTAATGCCCCCTGACAGGGCAGGACTCCTTCAGTAATGCCCCCTGACAGGGCAGCACTCCATCAGTAATGCCCCCTGACAGGGCAGCATTCTCTCAGTAATGCCCCCTGACAGGGCAGCACTCCCTCAGTAATGTCCCCTGGATAGGGGCAGGACTCCCTCAGTAATGCCCCCTGACAGGGCAGCACGCCCTCAGTAATGCCCCCTGACAGGGCAGGACTCCTTCAGTAATGCCCCCTGACAGGGCAGCACTCCATCAGTAATGCCCCCTGACAGGGCAACACTCCCTCAGTAATGTCCCCTGACAGGGCAGCACTCCTTCAGTAATGCCCCCTGACAGGGGCAGGACTCCCTCAGTAATGCCCCCTGACAGGGCAGCACTCCTTCAGTAATGCCCCCTGACAGGGGCAGAACTCCCTCAGTAATGCCCCCTGACAGGGCAGCACTCCTTCAGTAATGCCCCCTGAAAGGGGCAGGACTCCTTCAGTAATGTCCCCGGGACAGGGGCAGGACTCCCTCAGTAATGTCCCCTGACAGGGGCAGGACTCCTTCAGTAATGTCCCCGGGACAGTGGCAGGACTCCCTCAGTAATGCCCCCTGACAGGGCAGGACTCCCTCAGTAATGCCCTCTGACAGGGCAGCACTCCCTCAGTAATGCCCCTGACAGATCAGCACTCCCTCAGTAAGGTCCCCTGGACAGGGCCAGACTCTCTCAGTAATGTCCCCTGGACAGGGGCAGGACTCCCTCAGTAATGCCCCCTGACAGGGCAGCACTCTCTCAGTAATGCCCCCTGACAGGGCAGGACCTCTTCAGTAATGTCCCCTGGACAGGAGCAGGACTCCCTCAGTAATGTCCCCTGGACAGGGGCAGGACTCCCTCAGTAATGCCCCCTGGACAGGGGCAGGACTCCCTCAGTAATGCCCCCTGACAGGGCAGGACTCCTTCAGTAATGTCCCCTGGACAGGGGCAGGACTCCCTCAGTATTGTCCCCTGACAGGGCAGCACTCTCTCAGTAATGCCCCCTGACAGGGCAGCACTCCCTCAGTAATGCCCCCTGACAGGGCAGCACTCTCCAGTAAGGTCCCCTGGACAGGGCCAGACTCTCTCAGTAATGTCCCCTGGACAGGGGCAGCACTCCCTCAGTAATGCCCCCTGACAGGGCAACACTCCCACAGTAATGTCCCCAGACCGGGCAGGACTCTCTCAGTAATGGCCCCTGACAGGGCAACACTCCCTCAGTAATGCCCCTGACAGGGTAGCACTCCCTCAGTAATGCCCCCTGACAGGGCAACACTCCCTCAGTAATGCCCCTGACAGGGTAGCACTCCCTCAGTAATGTCCCCTGACAGGGTAGCACTCCCTCAGTAATCCCTCTGACAGGGCAGCACTCCCTCAGTAATGCCCCCTGACAGGGCAGCACTCCCCATGTGTGTTTCATGTGTTTGGTGATTAAAGGAATCAACTTGTGGGGTTTTTACACGACATTGTGGGCAACGTCCCACTCTCTGCAACAGTAACAACAAACCACATTCATATAGCACCTTTAACATTCACAATATCCCAAAGTGTTATTTAACAATTCCTCAACAAATCCAATTGACTATGTTTGGATTTGATGATAGGTTTTCGGAATTTCCAAAAGGAGCTCAGAGAGAAAGTTGAATACAGCTATTCGTAGCAATGAACCCCGCCCCAGGTTAAAGCCATTCCTCCGTCTGTCTCTCTGTGTTTCTCTCTCTGGGCTCCAACTCCACTGCCCCCCCACACCCCCTGTCTTTACCATCATACCAACCTTTCCCTAGCTCCAACCTGGACCTGAAATGTTAACTCTGCTTTCGCTCCATAGATCCTGCCAGACCAGCTGAGTCTTTCCAACACCTTCTAGTTTAATTCCTGTTTTTGAGGATTCACAGTTGTTTGAGGGCGATGGGGCTCAGTGAGGGAGGCCCACAGCTCAAGGCCCAGGCGGCTGAACACACAGCCACTAACCACAGAGCGACTGGAATGGAGGATGTCCAAAAGAATATAATTATAGCAGGTGACAGAGATAGGGAGGGGTGTAGGTGCTGGAGGAGGTTACAGAGATAGGGAGTGGATGTAGGTGCTGGAGGAGGTTACAGAGATAGGGAGGGGATGTCGGGGCTGGAGGAGGTTACAGAGATAGGGAGATGTGTTGGGTGTGGAGGGGGTCACAGAGATAGGGAGGGGTGTAGGGGCTGGATGAGGGAACAGAAATAGGGAGGGTTGAGAGGTAGGAAGTAGGTTACAGAAAGGGAGGTGGATGGGACAAGGATCAAGGCATAATCTGAAAGTAAAGGATGATAATGTTAAAGCTCCACCATCTCATAACATCTCTCTGCAGCATGGAACAAGCTTCTGTCTTTTAATGGATTAACGTGAGAGAAGTCTGCCACCTGAAAATTAATTTGCAAAAGAAAATAAGTTATTACTTTTGTAATGATAGCAAAACAGATCCAGAATATATTCAAAAACCTTACAGAGTGTTAGCCCTGGATCATAAAGTAGCTGATGTCTTGTTCTGGTAAAACAGAACACCGGATAGATTATGTCAGGAGTAACAAAGCCTGGAACTGGGAATTGAGGACGGATATGTTGGCTCCAGAGGGCTAGATATCCTTTATCTGAATCTGACCAGGACTCCACTCCGAGCAAGGGTTGTGTAGAATGGATGAGTTTCCCACGGCTGGTGCCGGTGTCTCGGCCAATGCTGGGTGTTCCGTCTAGTTTCAGTCCTTTTCTGCCACCATTTGGTAGAATTGAGTGACTTGCTGGGCCATTTCTGAGGGCAGTTAAAAGTCGACCAAACTGCTGTGGGTCTGAATCCACACACAGGCCGCACCAGGTGAGGATGGCAGAATTCCTACTCTACAGGATATTCCTAAACCAGATAACAATCAATGATAGTTTCACCATCACAATCACTGCCTTTTAATTCCAGCTAGTGTATTTATCAGAGTGTGAGGGTGTGTACAAGGGTATATGTGTGCTTGTGAGTGTGGACGCATGAGTGTGCCCATGTATATGCCAGTGTGCAAATGTTGACAGGGTGGTGCTGGAAAAGCACCCAAGGAGTAGGAGAATCAATGTTTCTGGCATAAACTCTTCAGCAGGTTCCTAATGAAGAGCTTATTCCCGAAACATTGGTTCTCCTGCTCCTCGGATGCTGCCTGACCTGCTGTGCTTTTCCAGCACCACCCTGATCTCCAGCATCTGCAGCCCTCACTTTCTTTTGGTGTATAAATGTGACGTGAACACTACCAGAAGAATTCCTGCGGTTCATATGTGTGTGAGAGGATGTGTAGATGTGGGTGTCTTTATGTGTCTGTGTAAATGTGCATGTTTGAATGTGTACATGTATGAACACATGTACACACATCTTATGTACTTATGTGTGAGAATGAATGTCTTGATATTTTTGTGTGAGTTCCAGTGACTGAATGATCAGCAACTGTTCTTACCAGATAACTGAGAGCCACTCAGGATCGAAGGACATGCTTACAGTGGAGAACAAAAATCGCAAAAGATATGACCATTGAAGTCAGTGCAAAAATCATCAGCATTGATGTTATTGCAATTGCTGCGTTCTACAAAACAAAGATATAGAAATAAATCAAACACCTCAGTAAATCACTGCTTAGGCCTCAGCTCGAGTATTGTGTATTACTGTGAGTGCCAAGACTAGATAAGACAGCAGTTATAACACAAAATAAAGTCTTTCAACAACTCTCTGACCTTTGCCTTGCCAATGGTGACAGAACATAAGTCATCCAAGTGCGTGAATCATAGAAGGTTAGGATGCAGGTGCAGCAAGTGTCAGGAAAAAGTCAGAGAGCCATACAGCATGGAAACAGAC
>NW_025212548.1:16572-21413 GCF_004010195.1 Chiloscyllium plagiosum | reverse complement strand
AGGTTAGGGTGGATTGGCCATGCTAAATTACCCATAGTGCTCAGGGATGTGCAGGTTAGGGTGGATTGGCCATGCTAAATTACCCATAGTGCTCAGGGATGTGCAGGTTAGGGTGGATTGGCCATGCTAAATTACCCATAGTGCTCAGGGATGTGCAGGTTAGGGTGGATTGGCCATGCTAAATTACCCATAGTGCTCAGGGATGTGCAGGTTAGGGTGGATTGGCCATGCTAAATTACCCATAGTGCTCAGGGATGTGCAGGTTAGGGTGGATTGGCCATGCTAAATTACCCATAGTGCTCAGGGATGTGCAGGTTAGGGTGGATTGGCCATGCTAAATTACCCATAGTGTTCAGGGATGTGTAGATTAGGGTGGATTGGCTATGCTAAATTACCCCATAGTGTTCAGGGATGTGTAGGTTAGGGTGGATTGGCCATGCTAAATTATCCCATAGTGCTCAGGGATGTGCAGGTTAGGGTGGATTGGCCATGCGAAATTACCCATAGTGTTCAGGGATGTGTAGATTAGGGTGGATTGGCTATGCTAAATTACCCCATAGTGTTCAGGGATGTGTAGGTTAGGGTGGATTGACTTTGGGGAATGATTGGGATGCTTTTCGGAAGTTCGGTGTGGAATTGTTGGGCCTGTTTCCACATTTTAGGGATTCTATGTTGTTGGAAACTCCCACACAGCTGTTGTATGTTATGGGAGAGGGAGGACGTACAGACCATCTCTGACTCTCTTCGTATTAAACAGCTCACTGTGGGGTTCAGGGAGACCAACAAGCAGGGGGTCATGGGAGCGGCATGTGGACGGGAGTCACGAAGGACAACGACCTACCAATGACCTGGCCTTTGAAGTACACCATTTCTTGGGAACCATCCAGCTTTGTGAATACCCACGCCACGTCAGGATTAGGCCCAAACTCAGGCGAGTGACGGCACAGAAGGTCAGCGGCTGGAGGAAGGAGAGAGAGGAATTAAAATCACCCAAAGACTCTCCAGAGACAACGCCGCACTGGCACCCAACACAACGGTATGTGGGGGTGGGGTGCCAGTGAGTCACAGGGTCACAGAGATTGGGAGAAATATTGGGGCTGGAGGGGGTTACAGAGATAGGGAGGGGGTGTAGGTGCTGGATGAGATGTTGGAGATTGAGCAGATTGATTGTTGGGTCAGAAATCCCGCCTGGACAGCTGTGACCCGTGATGTTGCTGGTGATTGGGTCTGATCTTGGGAAAGCTCCCCCCCTCTCCATTCTCTGCTGTTTGAGTCACTCTGTCAGTGACAGCCTCAGGGTCACAGTCGGTTAAACCTGTAAGGGGCATTCACTGTTTGTGCAGAGAGACTTGTGTTTCAGCTTGCAATGAAAACCTTTCAGCTTTATGCCTTTCCCATACTCACCCTGTCATAAAATATTGAGTAATGAGCTATCGCTGACGATGATTGATGGCTGTCTGAACACACACCTCTCCCCTTGTCCCCTTACCCCAGGGTCAATCATTCCAGCCTCCAACTTCCCATAATGTGACTCCAATCATGCAGCAGAGACCCCATCCATCTTACACTCCTTATGACAAAGAGCAGACCCCCTCCCTCTCAACACTGGGTGGGCTTTGTGCATCTGCCCCTGTGTCAGACTGAGACAAAGAGTGAGTCAGCAAAGCTGCAAGAGACCAGAATGAAAAA
This sequence comes from Chiloscyllium plagiosum, assembly GCF_004010195.1. Classification (NCBI taxonomy): domain Eukaryota; kingdom Metazoa; phylum Chordata; class Chondrichthyes; order Orectolobiformes; family Hemiscylliidae; genus Chiloscyllium; species Chiloscyllium plagiosum. The sequence continues at coordinate 19,724 of NW_025212548.1, read as the reverse complement.
TTAATACTCAGAGCTGCTCAGGAGCCAGGAACTGACAGCCACCTCTATCAGCTTGGTGTTTCAGAGACTCTGGGCTTGGGGAAAGGCATGTGTGAAGCTGAAAGGAGTGAGATGGGAGAAGGAGAAGATGGAATTATTGCAGTTCCAACACGCAGTGACCCATTAAGTTGAGTTGCATCAAGTCGCAGTTTGGGTAAATGAGTTTTAAGCCCATCTGCTCCATGTGCACATCTCTATTCAGCTCAAGCCTCCTTCCCCACCCCACCCCCACCCCATCACTCTATCCTTCAATACATTTCCCCTTCCTTTGTTGACTCAGTTTCACCTTAAATATACCAATGCTTTTTGACTCAGACACCCTCTGGAGAAGCAAGCACCACACTCCCATTGTACTTTTACCTCAACTGCATCTTCCAGGATCTTGAATTTGTTTTGCTCCCAGGTGACTTGCATCTCTGCCTTTTGAATTCTCCCTCTTTGAAGCTTCTTTAGCATCTTCCATGATACAACATTCCAAGGTTTCATGCAGAAAATTTTCCAGCAGTTCCTCGATTCCATTCTTAAAAGATACATTCCCAGCTGGACTCACTTCGTAAACTTTATTTGAGAGAACCGTTTCCCTTGTCTACTCGGTCATTATGTCAGTAAGTCATTCAGGATTCTGTCACCATGGCATCTTCGGTAAGGGTTGTTTGGGGCAGTTCACTGCCACCAATCTTCCTTTTTCTGTACTTAGTCTTGGGCGTGTTCAATGATCAGTGGTCAAGGAAATACCACCATAGAATCTTTACCAAATTAGTGTCGTTGTTAGTTACCAAGATGGGTTATTGCCATAACAACAATAAGTATCACACAGCACCAGGTTATAGTCCAACAGGTTTATTTGGAAGCACAAACTTTCAGAGTGCTGCTTGTTTATAAAACCTTAAGTTATCTCAAAAATGTGATTTGGAAGAAGTTCATATTAATGAACTGAAGCCTGCAACCCATTCTGAGCAGTAATTAGGTTTGTTCAATATATCTTCTCAGTTGCATACATGACACTGTGATGTTTTGCTATAAATTCTGTGTCTTGTGATGCTGCTCCACAGCTACCTGATGAAGGAGCGGCGCTCCGAAAGCTATTGTGCTTCCAACTGAACCCGTTGGACTATAACCTGGTGTTGTGTGATTTTTAACTTTGTCCCCCCCCCAGTCCAACACCAGCACCTCCACATTCTGATCAACAATAAATACAACTGCATTACTGATCAAGCATAATTGTGTGTACTTGTGAGAGCTGTGCAGAACATAACTCATTGCTAAAAAGGCTAGAGCACAACTCCCTGACTCCAACCAGAGCCTGCATGTGACACTGACAGAATGGGTGGAGTTCAGTGTAACTAAAACATCAAGTCCTTCAGAACCAGACAAGAGCTTGCTCCAAGATTTAACCCCCATTGTTAACCCAATATACAATCACGTGTTTAACGATATTCAGTTCATTTCTCTGCTGAGGTATCTTTCACATCTCGACATTCATAATAGAGGGCATTGTTTCTTGTAGACTTTGTCATTGGTCTATATCCTTATCTGGAGGACTCTCATATTGAAATAAAGGCCGGAATTTCTGAAAGCTAGCACAGGGAAAGAGACAATTTATGGGCAACCAGAGAGCTGATCTGAGCTTAATTTTTGCTTTCTGCTAATCTCCATTTTCTAGTAAACAGTTTAAAAAAACTATGTTAAAAGCAAGCTTAAGGTATAGCAAGGCTGCTTGGCCAAGTGGAAGGCCTATCCTGTGGTGTGTCGGCAATCACGGGCACTACACATGACCCAGATGGAACCCATGTGCAGGACGTGTCATCATTGTCACTCCTTAAGTGAGTCACATTATCATACCATCCTGATGAAGGGCTCCGGCCCGAAACATCGATTCACCTGCTCCTTGGATGCTGCCTGACCTGCTGTATTTTTCCAGCACCACTCTCTCGACTCTGATCTCCAGCATCTGCAGTCCTCACTGTCTCCCGGCTCAGTGACTCTCGCCAATGACACAGAAAGTGTTCAGACTTTTGTTGTTGTATGATCAGGCTCTTTCAATTCCGACAGATTAGAGGATACTCTGGATCAGACAAAATGTCACAACATGAATTACTGGTTTAAATCACACAAAAAAATAGAAGATGGAAACATTGCAGGTACATGAGGGAACATTGAAATAAAAACAGAAATTGCAGGAGAAACTCAGCAGGTCTGGCAGCATCTATGAAGAGAAAAATAGAGTTAACATTTTGAGTCCAGTGACCCTTCTTCAGAAAGGTGGGAGGCTCTGGGGCTGGGGGTGGAGATTGTGAGTGTGAGTGTTCTGATTAAGGGAGGGAGCAGTTTCTGCAGAATTTCAATGATTGAGGAACCCTGGTCCTGACCTTCACAGTTTTAAACATGAGCCCAGTCTGCATCACTGGGAAAGGCTCCCTGTGCGTTTTAAGTGAGGTTACAGCTGCAATAGGAAACTTTCCTCTTCATCACAAACTAGCTGCAGAATCTGACTGAGACCATGTGGGGAACCCCATCTTTTCAGGGGTCAGTGGGCACAGCAGAAAGCCCAAGTCAACTTGTGACCCTGTCCCACAAAGAGCTCAAAGCATCTTGTACACTCTTGTGGAGAGTCACAACAGGACACAATTACAATGACATCCATCAAAATGCAGAGCTCCATGAGGACACAGAGAAACATTGACTGTGCTGAGAGAATGGAGCAGGCGAGTGGGAACAGCAGAGAGGCAACATTCACCCTATTCACAGCCAGTGACACACTGACACAGCACGGAGCACAAGGACAGGCCAATCCCAGGGGAGGAGAGCTCAGATTTACCGCAGCTTGATCCATCACACAGAGGAGAAACAACTGACACCAGCTACATTTCACACACAGCACACACCGAAAATAATCACTCCATTCATCACCTCTGCTGGTTTTGATCACATGGCGGACTGTGGGAGAAAAGGTTTATCGAAATGATCCATGACCCTGGTCATAACATTCATAATTCAACAGTGCCCACTCCCTCAGCACTGACCCTCCGACAGTGCCCACTCCCTCAGCACTGACCCTCCGACAGTGCCCAACTCCCTCACCACTGACCCTCCGACAGTGCCGCACCCCCTCA
>NW_025212548.1:8389-13359 GCF_004010195.1 Chiloscyllium plagiosum | reverse complement strand
CCGAAACACTTTCATGTTGTTTATGAACCTCCATCGTAGGACTTTGTCAAAATCCCTCTGAAAATCTAACTGCACCACATCTACTGTGACACCCTTATCAACTCTGCTAGAAACACCCTCTGAACATACCAATTTGTCAAGAAGAGTCTCCTTCATTAACCCATGCTGACCCTTCCCAATCAGCCAATTATTTTCTAAGTTTTAAATATCCAGTAATCAACACTTCTGTAATAGATCCTACTATTTTTCCTGCTCCTGACATCTGGCTAACTGTAGTTCCTGTTTTCTCTTTCTCCAATCTTAAACAGTGCGGTTCCATTTACAACATTCCAATCTGCAGGCCGTGTTGCAGCATTAACTGATGGTCACCATTGGAACCACTAACTTCCGCCATCTCTTCCAACTCTCTCAGGGGATGGTCATTGGGGATGTGTCACCTTCCAGTCTCAAACACTTCTCCATTACCACTTTGTTTTACAGCTCAATGGACCATTTGATCTTAATCTTATTTCAGGGAGATTGTGTTCACTGAATGAGTCAGTTTAGTGACTGCCCAAGTTCATGGATGTGGGAGTTGAGATGGTTCCCAATCTCTAACAGCGTTGACTCTCTGTGCTAGTGTGGAGATTGAAACTCTGACACAGACTGAGTTCGAGATTCACAGGACTTCCTTCCTCTCTCTTCCCCCGCATTGGCACCAATTTATTTCAAAACCACCGGAAAAGATGAAGTGAGCAAACCCAGAATCAGACAGACAGTGATCAGGGCAGTGCCTGGCCCATTAGCTTCCTCTTCACAATGAAAAGGTTGATATTTCTGGATAAGATCAAACTCAGTCGTGGGGCTTGGCCAGCTCTCTGAATGAGAAGGACTGGAGACATTAGGTGGCTGAGGGTGAGGGAGGAGGTTGGGGAGGAGGGGGGAATCAATCGTGAGTGACAGGGGTGGGTGTGGGTTTGTAAATCAGAGTTGAGCTATGAGGAAGTGAAATGGTTCAGTCGCCTCGATTACTCAGTAAGAGGAACATCAACAGACAGAGTGACTCCTGTGTTTTGGACACGGACTCATTATTCTTTCAGCAGATTTCAGGAGTTTCAGTCACATTCTGCCTCCCCCCTCAAAGTCATAAGTCCATAGATTCAGCCTGAAGCTTTAATATCGAGGCTCAGTGCAACAGGTCGATGTGTTCCTCTGGGTCTGTGTCTGTGTCTGTGTCTGTGTCTGGCTCTGTGTCTGTGTCTGTGTCTGTGTCTGGCTCTGTGTTTCTCTGTCAATGTGGAACACTTTCATCTTCATGTTGATTGGACAATTGAAATTGATCTCGAAAATGAGGTTGTAGAATCTTTTCATGGCAGGTTCTGAGAGAAATATATTGTGGATCCAACAAGATACAAAGTTATTTTCGATTTAATATTGCGCAGTGAGATCGAGTTATTTAATGATGTCATCATAAAGGATTCACTGAGAAGTAGTGATCATGATCATGATCCCAATCAACTTCACATTAAGAGAAAGTTACATCCTCCAAAGATATAAGATAATTTTAAACTTAAGCAAAGCTAATTACATAAGTATGAGGGAACTGTTAACTACAGTTGAATGGGTAAATGGACTAAAAAGAGTGGTGCAAGTAAATAGTATAATATTTTGGAATATTGCATACAATTCTGGTCACCATGCTACCAGAAGGATGGAGAGCCTTTGGAGAGGGTATAGAAAAGGATTACTAGGATAGTGCCTGGCATGGAAGGTATTTGTTATGAGGAGAGATTGGACAAATCTGGTGCGTTTTCACTTAAATGTTGGAAGCAGAAGGGTGATCAGGCAGAAGTTTACAAAATTATGGGAGGTGTGAAATGGGACGGATAGTCAGAGTTTTTCTCCCAAGGTAGCAATGTCAATTACTAGGGGACGTCGGTTTAAGGTAGAAGCGGGAAAATTTAAAGGAGATGTTAGGGTCAGATTTTTTTATACAGAGAGTGGTGAGTTCCTGAAATGTGTTGTCAGAAGAGGTGGTGGAATCAGATACAATAGCAATGGTTAAGACGTATCTTGACAGATACATGAATAGCAGGGAACAGAGGGATATAGACTGGGTAGAGGCAAAGAGATGTTAGTTTAGAAAGGTACAGGCCAAAGGGCCTGTTCCTGTGTTGTGTGGTTCTTTGTTTATGTTCTTAGTTCTTTGAGAATATTTAACAAATCATTCAAAATGGTAAAAAAAAACACATCACTTTAGGAAAAAGTGAGAAGATCTGCCCATTGCTTACTCAGTAGTTTAATGATTGTATTAATTCAAAAACAAACACTTACAATATTGCAAACATAAAGCAAGTTTGAGGGTTGGTGCTATTTCAGAAATCAGCAAATCACAACCAAAAATGACAGACCATGGAAAAATAGAATGAGAGTCAACAACCCAGAAAGCTAAAAACAGATTGTAAGAGCTTCTATAAGTATAAAGAAAGGAAAAGAGTAGCTAAAGTAAATGTTGCTTCCTTCGAAGAAAGTACATGCTAATTCATCACGGGACAAAGGAAATGGGAAAGACGTTTATATTTTGTGACTGTACTCAGAATAGAAGACATCAGTTACAGCCCAGAAGTGAGGAGGCTTCACAGGAGGCTCCCAAACACTGAGGATGTCACCTAGACAGGGGACGAAACGTCTGCAACACAAATTCCCAGCTCGGCGAACAGAACCACAACAAGGAGTAATCTATGTGACAAAAATCTTGAGAAATATAGGCAAGCTAGAGGTGACCTTATAGAGGTTTATAAATCATGAGGGGCATGGATAGGATAAATAGACAAAGTCTTTTCTCTGGGATCGGGGAGTCCAGAACTAGAGGGCATAGGTTTAGGTGAGAGGGGAAAGATATAAAAGGAACATATGGGGCAATGGTTTCATGCAGAAAAAGTATATGGAATGAGCTGCCAGAAGAAGTGGTAGAGGCTGGTACAATTACAAAAGGCATCTGGATGGGTATACGAATAGGAAGGGTTTGGAGGGATATGGGTCAAGTGCTGGCAGGTGGGATTAGATTAGGTTAAGATATCTGGTCGGCATGGACGGGTGGGACCAAAGGATCTGTTTCTATGCTGTACATCTCTATGACTCTAAATGTAAGAGATTAAAATAAAAAAATCTCCAGTTATTGATGGCTTCCATCCCAAGGAGATAGTTGGAGATATTTTAAATGCTCAGATTTTCCATAATTCTATGCATTCTGGGATGTCACCATCCCAGAAGTTCACAGATTGAAAGTTAGTCAAAAGAACATCAACATCATACCAAGTGAGAGAGAGAAAATGAAAGGAGCTATCGACTAATTACGGTGAGAAGACACGGTGGCACAGTGGTTAGCACTGTTGCCTCACAGCGCCAGAGACCCGGGTTCAATTCCCGCCTCAGGCGACTGACTGTGTGGAGTTTGCACGTTCTCCCCGTGTCTGTGTGGGTTTCCTCCGGGTGCTCCGGTTTCCTCCCACAGTCCAAAGATGTGCAGGTCAGGTGAATTGGCCATGCTAAATTGCCCGTAGTGTTAGGTAGGAGGTAAATGTAGGGGTATGGGTGGGTTGCGCTTCGGCGGGTCAGTGTGGACTTGTTGGGCCGAAGGGCCTGTTTCCACACTGTAATCTAATCAAATCTAATCTAATCTAATCTAATCTAATTAGTCTCAGCTTAGTCATCAGGAAAGTGTTTCAATCTATTATTTGGAAAGCCTTTGAAAAACCATGTGAAGTTTTGAACACATCAGCATAGCCTTACAAAAGGAAATCCTGTTAGACAAACTGTTTTTAGATTCTTTTCAGTGTGTAACTATGAGGGTAGATAAAGGGGAATTAGTTGACACAGTACTCTTAGATTTCCAAAGGGCAATCAGTAAGATTCCAGACAACACGTTGATACAACAGATGTGTTCATGGAGTTTGGGTGATATTTTAGTTTGGACAGAGGATTCGTTAATGGATGGGAAGCAGAGACTAAGAGTTGACAGGGTGTAACTGGTGGAGTGCTGCAAGGATCAGAGCTGGGGCCTCAACTAATTATAATCCATATTCATGACTTAAATAAAGAGGTGCAGAGGATTCCATCTGAGTTTCCTGATAATAAAGCTCAATGAGAATATAGATGGTGACGAGGGCACAAAGAGGTGGGTGAGTGAGTGAGCTGGAGGGTGGCAGCTAGATTTGAGAGAAACAGAAGATGGGTGCAGGAGTCGGACCTCGCGTCTCCTCCCCCAGCGTGACATTCACAGTTAAAACTGGAACATTGAGGTGATTTATTCTGATTAGAAAACAAAGCAAAATATTGCTGAAGAAGAGTTTCATGTGAAGGAGTTGAAGTGCAGGGGGATGTTGATGCACTTGCAGCCCATAGGCCGGCATCTACGTTAGCACACAGGGTTGGCACACAGGGTTAGTACACAGGGTTAGCACACAGGGTTAGTACACAGGGTTAGTACACAGGGTTAGTACACAGGGTTAGCACACAGGGTTAGTACACAGGGTTAGCACACAGGGTTAGTACACAGGGTTAGCACACAGGGTTAGTACACAGGGTTAGCACACAGGGTTAGTACACAGGGTTAGCACACAGGGTTAGTACACAGGGTTAGCACACAGGGTTAGTACACAGGGTTAGCACACAGGGTTAGTACACAGGGTTAGCACACAGGGTTAGTACACAGGGTTAGCACACAGGGTTAGTACACAGGGTTAGCACACAGGGTTAGTACACAGGGTTAGCACACAGGGTTAGTACACAGGGTTAGCACACAGGGTTAGTACACAGGGTTAGCACACAGGGTTAGTACACAGGGTTAGCACACAGGGTTAGTACACAGGGTTAGCACACAGGGTTAGTACACAGGGTTAGTACACAGGGTTAGCACACAGGGTTAGTACACAGGGTTAGTACACAGGGTTAGCACACAGGGTTAGTACACAGGGTTAGTACACAGGGTT
>NW_025212548.1:0-1465 GCF_004010195.1 Chiloscyllium plagiosum | reverse complement strand
TCTATCAAAATGACTATGTTGAACGATTTCAAACTCAAAATAAATCTGACCAGGTTCCTTCTTTCTGTTTCTCAACCGCTGTCTTTACACTTCTGGTACCAATCAATAAGCACTTAAAATGCCTCTTTGAACTCTGCATCATCTCTTGACCCCTCATCTGACAGCGTTGCAAACACCTCACTGGTTCTTAGTCTGAAGTATTTTAAACCGTAAGTCCTCGGAAAACTGTATCTGCTTAACTAATTCTTGAAGTCAATTGAAGAAGCCTTCAACATCTTTCTCATCAAAATGGGGCACAGTTTGAACATAAGTGTTTATAACACGACAGTCTCACGTCTGTCGTCTGCAAGGTGTTAGAAAGGATTCTGAGGGATAGGATTTATGACCTCGCCGAGTGCTAATGCAGTGCATTTCTCTCTTATCACTCCACATCATTTATTTCCCCTCTTGAATTCACTCTATTAAACTTGTCTGCAAAACACTACCATGCAGTACATTCTAGATCCGAACCACTTACTCTCGAATAAATATTTCTCTCACATCACACGTGCTTCATTTACACATTCATTCCATGCTGACCTCTCCTAGTTCGTATTCCCTTTTTGAATGGGAGCAGTGTCTCGCTCGCCTCACTTTCCAATACTGCTCACGTCTTTGACAAACTCGATCAGATCTCCATGTCTCAGCATACATTCCATTCAAGGAAACCAGTCCGTAAATTCTTCAATCTCTTCTCATCACTAATGTTGCTCATCCTTGGGATCAGCCCTTGCAGATCTCAAATGCTCTCTCTCTCATTCTCATCCAATGCCTTCACGTATCTCCTTTGTCTAGGTGCCCACAATGATTGACCACACTCCAGTTGATATATAATTAAATTGTGATTGAGTTCATTTTGATTTGATGTGCATTTATCGCATTTACCTAAGTACAGTGGAAGGTTTAGTTTTGTGTGCAGTAAAAGCTGATCATTACGTACTGGAACATAAAGATCATAGGGTGTTTAGACAGAACCAGGCAGTGAAGGTTACGTCTGCAGAGGAGATAATCCAGAGCAAGGTCAACATGAAAAAAATTCGACAGTTCCATTCAGTCGTCAAAAACAGCAGGGAAGGGACTGTTGTTGAACCTATTGACATGTATCTGTATGCTGTTGTACATTCTGCCTGAGAGAGGAGGTTTGAGGGTATTGTTATGGGATGAGAGGAGGATCACTCATGATGTTGACTACCTTCTTACGGAAATGAGAAGTGCAGATCGTACCCTTGAATGAATGGTTGGCATTTGTGATTATCTGGGCTGTGAACACAACTTTCCGAATTGTCTTACGGTGCTGGGCGGAGCAGTTGTCGTGCCAAGTCGTTATACACCAAGTTCGAATCATTCGTTTGGCGCAAATGTACAGATTCCCATCGAAATGCGATTTTCTGAAAGTTCTTGAGGAAGAAAAAAACTTGTTGTGCCT
>NW_025212547.1:25855-27144 GCF_004010195.1 Chiloscyllium plagiosum | reverse complement strand
ATGGATGGTAGTTATAGGAAGGGGGGAAAATCTCAGATACAGTCACATAGATGGGTTAACTCCAGGAAGGGTAAGAGAGGTAGGCAGCTAGTGCAGGAGCCTTCTATGCCTATACCCACTTCAAACAAGTATGCTATTTAGGAAAATGTAGGGGGTGATGGATTCTCAGGGGAACGTAGCACAAACAGCTACATTTCTGGTATTGAGACTGGTTCTAATGCAACGAGGGGTACGTTGGGTTGCAAGAGGTCAACTGTGTTAAGGGACTCTCTAGTCCAAGGTACAGACAGAGGTTTCTGTGGCCAACAGAGAAAGATCAGAATGGTGTGTTGCTTCCCTGGTGCCAGGATCAAGGATGTCACAGAGATGGTGCAGAATGTTTTCAAGGGGGAGAGGGGTCCGCAAGAGGTCATTGTCCACATTGGAACCAGCGATATAGGAAGGGAAAAGGTTGACATTCTGAAGGGAGATTACAGAGAGTTAGGCAGGAATTTAAAAAGGAGGTCCTTGAGAGTAATAATAACTGGATTACTCCCCCTGGTGCTACGAGCTAGTGAGGGCAGGAATAGGAGGAAAGAGCAGATGAATGCATGGCTGAGGAGCTGGTGTGTGGGAGAAGGATTCACATTTTTGGATCATTGGAATCTCTTTTGGGTAGAAATGACCTGTACAAGAAGGACGGATTGCACCTAAATTGGAAGGGGACTAATATACTGGCAGGGAAATTTGCTAGAGCTGCTCGAGAGAATTTAAACTAGTAAGGTGGGGGGGGTGGGACCCAGAGAGATAGTGAGGAAAGAGATCAATCTGAGACAGGTACAGCTAAGAAGAGAAGTGACTCAAACAGTCAGGGCAGTCAGTGACAAGGTAGGACTAATTAATTAAACTGCATTTATTTCAATGCAAGGGGCCTAACAGGGAAGGCAGATGAACTCAGGACATGGTTAGGAACATGGGACTGGGATATCATAGCAATTGCAGAGACATGGCTCATGGATGGGCAGGAATGGCAGCTTAATGTTCCAGGATACAAATGCTACAGGAAGGATAGAAAGGGAGGCAAGAGAGGAGGGGGAGTGGCATTTTTGATAAGGGATAGCATTACAGCTGTGCTGAGGGAGGATATTCCCGGAAATACATCCAGGGAAGTTATTTGGGTGGAACTGAGAAATAAGAAAGGGATGATCACCTTATTGGGATTGTATTATAGACCCCCTAATAGTCAGAGGGAAATTGAGAAATAAACTTGTAAGAAGATCTCAGCTATCTGTAAGAATAATAGGGTAGTT
>NW_025212547.1:16026-22437 GCF_004010195.1 Chiloscyllium plagiosum | reverse complement strand
TGGCAGATGGAGTTTAATTCAGATAAATGCGAGGTGCTGCATTTTGGGAAAGCAAATCTTAGCAGGACTTATACACTTAATGGTAAGGTCCTAGGGAGTGTTGCTGAACAAAGAGACCTTGGAGTGCAGGTTCATAGCTCCTTGAAAATGGAGTCGCAGGTAGATAGGATAGTGAAGAAGGCGTTTGGTATGCTTTCCTTTATTGGTCAGAGTATTGAGTACAGGAGTTGGGAGGTCATGTTGCAGCTGTACAGGACATTGGTTAGGCCACTGATGGAATATTGCGTGTAATTCTGGTCTCCTTCCTATTGGAAAGATGTTGTGAAATTTGAAAGGGTTCAGAAAAGATTTACAAGGATGTTGCCAGGATTGGAAGATGTGAGCTACAGGGAGTGGCTGAACAGGCTGGGGCTGTTTTCCCTGGAGCGTCGGAGACTGAGGGGTGACCTTATAGAGGTTTACAAAATTATGAGGGGCGTGGATAGGATAAATAGACAAAGTCTTTTCCCTGGGGTCGGGGAGTCCAGAACTAGAGGGCATAGGTTTAGGATGAATGGGGAAAGATATAAAAAAGACCTAAGGGGCAACCTTTTCACGCAGAGGGTGGTACATGTATGGAATGAGCTGCCAGAGGATGTGGTTGAGGCGAGGACAATTGCAACATTTAAGAGGCATTTAGATGGGTATATGAATAGGAAGGGTTGGAGGGATATGGGCCGGGCGCTGGCAGGTGGGACTAGATTGGGTTGGCATATCTGGTCAGCATGGACAGGTTGGACCGAAGGGTCTGTTTCCATGCTGTACATCTCTATGACTCTATGACTGATTAGGAATAGTCAATACGGCTTTGTGTGTGGGAAATCATGTCTCACAAACTTGATTGAGTTTTTTGAAGAAGTAACAAAGACGATTGATGCGGGCAGAGCGGTAGATGTGATCTATATGGACTTCAGTAAGGCAATTGACAAGGTTCTCCATGGGAGACTGGTTAGCAAGGTTAGATCTTACAGAATAAAGGGAGAACTAGCCGTTTGGGTACAGAACTGGCTCAAAGGTAGAAGACAGAGAGTGGTGGTAGAGGGTTGTTTTTCAGAATGGAGGCCTGTGACCAATGGAGTGTCACAAGGATCAGTACTGAGTCCTCTACTTTTGTCATTTACATAAATGATTTGGATGCGAGCGTAAGAGGTATAGTTAGTAAGTTTGCAGATGACACCAAAATTGGAGGTGTAGTGGACAGTGAAGAAGGTTACCTCAGATTACAACAGGATCTTACCAGATGGGCCAATGGGCTGAGAAGTGGCAGATGGAGTTTCATTCAGACTGGTCTCCTTCCTATCGGAAAGATGTTGTGAAATTTGAAAGGGTTTGGAAAAGATTTACAAGGATGTTGCCAGGGTTGGAGGATGTGAGCTATAGGGAGAGGCTCAACAGGTTGGGGCTGTTTTCCCTGGAGCGTCGGAGGCTGAGGGGTGACCTTATAGAGGTTTACAAAATTATGAGGGGCGTGGATAGGATGAATAGACAAAATCTTTTCCCTGGGGTCGGGGAGTCCAGAACTAGAGGGCATAGGTTTAGGGCGAGAGGGGAAAAATATAAAAGAGACCTAAGGGGCATGAATAATGCAGAGGGTGGTACGTGTATGGAATGAGCTGCCAGAGGAAGTGGTGGAGGCTGGTACAATTGCAACATTTAAGAGGTATTGGGATGGGTATATGAATAGGAAGGGTTTGGAGGGATATGGACCGGGAGCAGGCAGGTGGGACTAGATTGGGTTGGCTTATCTGGTCGGCATGGACGGGTTGGACCAGAGGGTCTGTTTCCGTGCTGCACATCTCTAAGACTCTACGACTCTAATTGACAAGGGATCCATATCATTATTAGACTCTTATTTAGAATTGTTTTCAGTGTATTCAAATTGCACCATCTGCCATGGTGGGTTTTGAAATACAAGAACCAAGTTGCTGTACACTGTAATGTAGTCTCTGCCTCTTCACAATTTCCCAAAGTGGAGTGCCTGACCATCTTGAAATCTATATAATGCCATTATGGACAGGCTATTGTTGATAACTGTCAGGGTTTTCACCCTTCGTGGAAAGGGGTACAGGGATCGGAAAGGGTTAATATAGAGTAGTACCTTGGATGATCTCAGATGGACGAATGGGCAGCATCTTGAAGGAGAGTGACTGAACACCAAGGTCATCCTTATAGTTTCTGTAACAAGGTCTATCATATCACTGTAACCTGCCACTTGTTGCTAACATGCAATAAACTGCGATATGTTTAATACAAAGGGCCTCTTGTAGTTCTATATCAGAAACCAGACCTCTCCTACACTAATCCCAATAGACACTGTAGATCCCAACAGTTAGAGAGGAAGCGGGGGGGGGGGGGGGGCCTGCAGAAGCAGTTCAACTGCACACAACACCTCTCCAAACGCCTGCTTAAGTCTTCAATGAGTCCCCCTCCATGTGGTTCCAAAAGCTGACTTATGTCCTGAACTCAGAATAGAACATCATAAGGACAAACATCAAAATTAATTCCCACAGAAATAATTTCTCATGGAGTCAGAGTCATGTTTGCATGAACAGGCCATTCAGTCCACTGAGTGCATTCTGCCCCACCCCTGCATTCATCAAAGAATTATCTATGTCATATCTTTAATGAACGCTTTAAGAATTTTTTTTTATTATTTCAGGTCCAACAGAAAAGAAATCATGAATCAAGAATCAATGCATTTTTGATAAAAGTTAAACCTTTTAGGCACTTGCCCTTCCTAGCCAGCCCATTGGATCAAACAGGTGGAGAACTTGGTTTGAATATTTGAGTGGTGATGTGGCTCTTGAGGGAAATTCTATTTTTATACAAGGGTAATAGGGCAGCTCTGGAGCACTGTGTTAAATGCAAGGTGTGTATTTGGAAAGAATTTCACTCCTTTACATAGAACGCAAAAATGTGATGAGTTGATTCAAGAGCTCAACCATCCTTCTGTCATACTGTGTTCCTTCTCAGGAATAAATAATAAACTGAATATGATTTATCTACAGTGAATGGCGACAACTAGCTACAAAATACTTCAAATACAGTTTCTGATGTACAGTACTGTACAATATTTCACTAGAATTAAGGCTTATCTTTCAGGATTTTTCTTCCATGCATATAGATGTTGGATTAAAAACCGCTCGCTGGGCAGATCAACATGTACCTGCAGTTTACATGCAAGCAGACATACCTTTTGAAATTTTGCAATTCCAAATGTATCTTAAGTATAGTTTTCAAATAACCTTTCTCTTTTTATTCCCCTCTTTCAATGAAATGTTGTGATAACATCGCAGCTGCTTGGGTTGCTGGCTGCTGAGGTGAAAACCATCTCCAGCTAGTCCTAAATATTGTAGCCCCTGGTGCTGGCTCTCCTAGTCTCATTGCGTTCCATATTTCAGGAGGTTGAACAGCTTATTTCCAACACATCTGTTCAAAGATCAGTGGGTTTTCTCCACACCTATTATTTCCTGTAACATTTCAAGGGGCTGAAAGAACTATTCCACGTTTTTCAAAATTTCAAACGTACATTTGTGGTAATGGGGAAAATTCCACAACTCTGCTGTTCTTTCAGTATCTGGTGAGGAAAGGACCACAATTACATTGAAACGCTGTGCTTCTGAATACTGTGCTGCTCGTGTGGAAATACATCCGAAAAGCACGGTAGGAATTGTTTCAGATACTGGATGGGAAAGGTAGGAATGGAAATGGCAGGGATGGGAATGGTGGGAAGAGGAATGGCAGGGATGGGAATGGTGGGAAGAGGAATGGCTGGGGCAGGAATGGGAATAGGAATGGTGGGAAGGGGAATGGCTGGGGCAGGAATGGCAGGGGCAGGAATGGCAGGGATGGGAATGGTGGGAAGAGGAATGGCAGGGATGGGAATGGTGGGAAGGGGAATGGCAGGGATGGGAATGGCAGGGGCAGGAATGGCAGGGATAGGAAGCTAATTGTAAGGGAGTCACAGTGTTTTACTTCTGTGTCTTTTGGGCTACAGCGATTGGATAAAGAAATTGTTTTCGGAAACAATGCGGGCATATAACATTGAGGAAGTTGTTTGGAATACAGAGAGGGTTTGTTTCTGGTCAGGAATCACTGACAATTTCAACCAAGACCAACTGTGGATTTCAGTTCCAACTCTTCTGTGTCAAAGGTACAATGGTAGCAAGCCGCAGCGTTCTCAATGCAGTCCTTCATGAAGGCTCCTATTTGGTCATTTCCTCGTGTGTAATTCATCTTGAAATTTCGTGCTGGTGTACCGAGCATGAAAACCTTTCTTATTGATGGTATCATCAGTGTGGAAGCGAATCATTATCGAGTCCCCTGCGGAATAGATCTCCTCCGGGGGCTAGGACAACGGAAAAGAGAATGAAGGTCATTAGTCAACAGAGCACTCAGAAGTGAAACCTTCACAAGCCAGGGCTCTAGTTGTGGGAGGATTCTTTTAAAATGGGGGTTTTCACTTCCCACTTCCTTTAGAATCCCAGCTGGTCTCATTCGACTTGTCCGAAGGTGATGGCTGTCACTGGATTCGGATTCCAATAGCAGCATTAGTTTCCTTTGATTCTTTATTTCTATGGCTCTAGGGCCAGTGTTGAGGATATTCAGCCACAAAAGGCATCACAGGCAAATATGCTGCTATTTACACGCCACAGTATGTGTCCCAGTGTGAAAAGTGTGTGAGAGAGAGAGAGTACATGGATGTGAAGGAGCGCCTGGGTGTGAGTGCACAAAGAGAGCGTGTGAGTGCACGAGCGAGTGTATGAAAGAGTGTGAGAGTGCGAGAGTATATGTGAGAACTTGTGAGAGCACAAGAGAACACCTGTGTGTTAGAGTGTGAGAATGTGTGAGAGCGCGAGAGTGTGTGAGAGTACGAGAATGTGTGAGTGCATGATTGCGAGAGAGCGCCTGGGTGGGTGACAACACCAGGGTGTGAGAGAGTGCGAGAGTGTGTGTGTGAGAGCGCGAGGATGTGTGAGAATGCGAGGGTATATGAGAGAGCACCTGGGTGTGAGAGACCACCCAGGGTGTAAGAGAGCGCCTGGGGGTGGGAGAGCGCCTGGGGGTGAGAGAGCACCTGGGGGTGAGAGAGCGCCTGGGGGTGAGAGAGCACCTGGGGGTGAGAGAGCGCCTGGGGGTGAGAGAGCACCTGGGGGTGAGAGAGCGCCTGGGGGTGAGAGAGCACCTGGGGGTGAGAGAGCGCCTGGGGGTGAGAGAGCACCTGGGGGTGAGAGAGCGCCTGGGGGTGAGAGAGCACCTGGGGGTGAGAGAGCGCCTGGGGGTGAGAGAGCACCTGGGGGTGAGAGAGCGCCTGGGGGTGAGAGAGCACCTGGGGGTGAGAGAGCGCCTGGGGGTGAGAGAGCACCTGGGGGTGAGAGAGCGCCTGGGGGTGAGAGAGCACCTGGGGGTGAGAGAGCGCCTGGGGGTGAGAGAGCACCTGGGGGTGAGAGAGCGCCTGGGGGTGAGAGAGCACCTGGGGGTGAGAGAGCGCCTGGGGGTGAGAGAGCACCTGGGGGTGAGAGAGCGCCTGGGGGTGAGAGAGTGTGAGAGTGTGAGAGCGCGTGAGGGTGCGAGAGAGCGCGAGGGTGTGAGCGAGCGTGAGGGTGTGAGAGAGCGCCCGGGGGTGAGAGAGTGCAAGGGTGTGAGAGAGCGCGAAGATGTGTGAGAGAGTTCCTGGGTGTGAAAGAGTGGGAGGGTTTGAGAGAGCGCGAGGGTTTGAGAGAGTGGGAGGTTTTGAGAGAGTGGGAGGGTTTGAGAGAGCGCGAGGGTTTGAGAGAGTGGGAGGTTTTGAGAGAGTGGGAGGGTTTGAGAGAGCGCGAGGGTTTGAGAGAGTGGGAGGTTTTGAGAGAGTGGGAGGGTTTGAGAGAGCGCGAGGGTTTGAGAGAGTGGGAGGTTTTGAGAGAGTGGGAGGGTTTGAGAGAGCGCGAGGGTTTGAGAGAGTGGGAGGTTTTGAGAGAGTGGGAGGGTTTGAGAGAGCGCGAGGGTTTGAGAGAGTGGGAGGTTTTGAGAGAGTGGGAGGGTTTGAGAGAGCGCGAGGGTTTGAGAGAGTGGGAGGTTTTGAGAGAGTGGGAGGGTTTGAGAGAGCGCGAGGGTTTGAGAGAGTGGGAGGTTTTGAGAGAGTGGGAGGGTTTGAGAGAGCGCGAGGGTTTGAGAGAGTGGGAGGTTTTGAGAGAGTGGGAGGGTTTGAGAGAGCGCGAGGGTTTGAGAGAGTGGGAGGTTTTGAGAGAGTGGGAGGGTTTGAGAGAGCGCGAGGGTTTGAGAGAGTGGGAGGTTTTGAGAGAGTGGGAGGGTTTGAGAGAGCGCGAGGGTTTGAGAGAGTGGGAGGTTTTGAGAGAGTGGGAGGGAGAGTGAGAGTGTGGATGGGAGAGAGAG
>NW_025212547.1:10626-12542 GCF_004010195.1 Chiloscyllium plagiosum | reverse complement strand
AGCGCTTGGGTGTGAGAGAGCACCTGGGTGTGGGACAGCGCTTGGGTGTGTGAGAGAGCGCGAGGGTGTGTGAGAGAGTGCTTGGGTGTGTGAGAGCACCTGGGTGTGTGAGAGCACCTGAGTGAGTGAGAGAGCGCTTGGGTGTGAGAGAGCACCTGGGTGTGTGAGGGCACCTGGGTGTGGGACAGCACTTGGGTGTGTGAGAGCACCTGGGTGTGTGAGAGAGCGCTTGGGTGTGTGAGAGCACCTGGGTGTGGGACAGCGCTTGGGTGTGTGAGAGAGCGCGAGGGTGTGTGAGAGCACCTGGGTGTGTGAGAGCACCTGGGTGTGTGAGAGAGCGCGAGGGTGTGTGAGAGAGTGCTTGGGTGTGTGAGAGCACCTGGGTGTGGGACAGCGCTTGGGTGTGTGAGAGTGCCTGGGAGTGTGAGAGTGTGAGAGAGCACCTGGGTATGTGAGAGCGCCTGGATGTGTGAGAGCGTCTGGGTGTGTGAGAGCACGAGGGTGTGTGAGAGCGCCTGGATGTGTGAGAGCGCCTGGGTGTGTGAGAGCACGAGGGTGTGTGAGAGCGCCTGGATGTGTGAGAGCGCCTGAGTGTGTGAGAGCACCTGGGAGTGTGTGAGAGCACGAGGGTGTGAGAGAGCACCTGGGAGTGTGAGAGCACCTGGATGTGTGAGAGCACCTGGGTGTGTGAGAATGTGAGGGTGTGAGAGAGCACCTGGGAGTGTGAGAGCACGAGGGTGTGAGAGAGCACCTGGGAGTGTGAGAATGTGAGGGTGTGAGAGAGCGCCTGGGTGTGTGAGAGCACCTGGGAGTGTGAGAATGTGAGGGTGTGAGAGAGCACCTGGAAGTGTGTGAATGTGAGGGTGTGAGAGAGCGCCTGGGAGTGTGAGAGCACGAGGGTGTGAGAGAGCGCCTGGGAGTGTGAGAATGTGAGGGTGTGAGAGCGCACCTGGGAGTGTGCGAGCACGAGGGTGTGAGAGAGCGCCTGGGTGTGTGAGAATGTGAGGGTGTAGGTGTGAGAGCGCGTGAGGGTGTGTGAGAACGCGAGGTTGTGTGAGAGAGCACCTGGGTGTGAGAGAGCGCCTAGGTGTGTGAGAACATGAGGGTATGTGAGAGAGCACGAGGGTGTGAGAGCACCTGGGTGTGTGAGAGCGCGAGGGTGTGTGAGAGTGCCTTGGTGTGTGAGAGCACCTGAGTGTGAGAGAGCACCTGGGTGTGTGAGAGCGCGAGGGTGTGTGAGAGCACCTGGGTGTGTGAGAGAGCACGAGGGTGTGTGAGAGAGCGCGAGGGTGTGTGAGAGCGCCTGGGTGTGTGAGAGCACCTAAGTGTGAGAGAGCGCCTGGGTGTGAGAGAGCGCCTGGGTGTGTGAGAGCGCGAGGGTGTGTGAGAGCGCCTGGGTGTGAGAGAGCGCCTGGGAGTGTGAGAGAGCGCATGGGAGTGTGAGAGAGCACCTGGGTGTGAGAGACCGCCTGGGTGTGTGAGAGCGTGAGGGTGTGAGAGAGCGCCTGGGTGTGAGAGAGCGCCTGGGTGTGTGAGAGCGCCTGGAAGTGTGAGAGAGCGCGAGGGTGTGTGAGAGCACGAGGGTGTGAGAGAGCGCCTGGGTGTGAGAGAGCACAAGGGTGTGAGAGAGCGCCTGGGTGTGAGAGCGCGTCTGGGTGTGAGAGAGCACCTGGAAGTGTGAGAGCGCCTGGAAGTGTGAGAGCGCCTGGGTGTGTGAGAGCGCGAGGGTGTGAGAGAGCGCCTGGGTGTGTGAGAGCACGAGGGTGTGTGAGAGCGCCTGGGTGTGTGAGAGCGCCTGGGAGTGTGAGAGAGCACCTGGAAGTGTGAGAGCGCCTGGGTGTGTGAGAGCGTGAGGGTGTGAGAGAGCGCCTGGGTGTGTGAGAGCACGAGGGTGTGTGAGAGCGCCTGGGTGTGTG
>NW_025212547.1:9403-10583 GCF_004010195.1 Chiloscyllium plagiosum | reverse complement strand
GGGAGTGTGAGAATGTGAGGGTGTGAGAGAGCGCCTGGGAGTGTGAGAATGTGAGGGTGTGAGAGCACGCCTGGGTGTGTGAGAATGTGAGGATGTGAGAGAGCGCCTGGGAGTGTGAGAATGTGAGGGTGTGAGAGAGCGCCTGGGAGTGTGAGAGCGCGAGGGTGTGTGAGAGCACCTGGAGTGTGAGAGCACGAGGGTATGAGAGAGCGCGAGGGTATGAGAGAGCACGAGTGTGTGTGTGAGAGCACTTGTGTGTGTGACAGAGTGCATGAGGGTGTGCGAGAGTGCGATGGCATATGAGAGAAAGCATGAGGATGCGTGAGAGTGCCTGGGTGTGTGACAACGCTTGGGTGTGAGAGAACACCTGGGTAGGTGAGAGAGCGCCTGGGTGTGAGAGAGCACCTGGGTGTGTGAGAGAGCGCGAGGGTGTGTGAGAGAGCGCCTGGGTGTGTGAGAGAGCGCCTGGGTGTGTGAGAGCACGAGGGTGTGTGAGAGCGCCTGGGTGTGTGAGAGAGCACGAGGGTGTGTGAGAGCGCGCGAGGGTGTGTGAGAGAGCACGAGGGTGTGGGACAGCGCCTGGGTGTGAGAGAACATCTGGGTATGTGAGAGCACCTGGGTTTGTGAGGGAGCGCGAGGGTGTGTGAGAGAGCGCCTGGGTGTGGGACAGCGCTTGGGTGTGAGAGAGCGCCTGCGTGTGGGACAGCGCTTGGGTGTGTGAGAACATCTGGGTGTGGGACAGCGCTTGGGTGTGTGAGAGCACCTGGGTGTGGGACAGTGCTTGGGTGTGTGAGAGCACCTGGGTGTGGGACAGCGCTTGGGTGTGAGAGAGCACCTGGGTGTGGGACAGCGCTTGGGTGTGAGAGAGCGCCTGGGTGTGGGACAGCGCTTGGGTGTGAGAGAGCACCTGGGTGTGGGACAGCGCTTGGGTGTGAGAGAGCACCTGAGTGTGGGACAGCGCTTGGGTGTGTGAGAGCACCTGGGTGTAGGACAGCGCTTGGGTGTGAGAGAGCACCTGGGTGTGGGACAGCGCTTGGGTGTGTGAGAGCACCTGGGTGTGTGAGAATATCTGGGTGTGGGACAGCGCTTGGGTGTGAGAGAGCACCTGAGTGTGGGACAGCGCTTGGGTGTGTGAGAACATCTGGGTGTGGGACAGCGCTTGGGTGTGAGAGAGCGCCTG
>NW_025212547.1:7654-9015 GCF_004010195.1 Chiloscyllium plagiosum | reverse complement strand
GAGCGTGCAAGTGTGTGAGAGAGCACATGTGTATGTCTATGAGAGAGTGTGTGTGTGTGTGTGAGAGAGACAGTATGTTTGAGAGCGAGCCTGCGTGTGAGAGAGCATCTGGGTGTGAGACAGCGAGGGTGAGTGAGAGTGCCTGGGTGAGAGACAGCGTGCTTGTGACAAAGTGTGTGTGTGAGAGAGAAAGCGCACGCACATGTGTGTATGTGTGTGTGTGTGAGAGAGTGTGTGTGTGTGAGAGAGGGTGTGTATAAGTGCAAGTGAGTGTGTGACCCAGCCCCCACACCAAAAGCAGCTCTGGTCATGCTCAGTTAGTACTGAATCCTTACCCCTGATCCACAGAATCTGCCGAGTCTGGGTGCAACACTCTCGTGACCGTCGTACAGCTCCAAGTAATCGTATCCGCAGTCTATCTCTTCCTCAATTTCAAATGTCTGGAAGATCAGTTCCACCCCATAACCATCTTCAGCCACTATCACCCAGTCACAGTCTGACTGTCCTGGGTAGTTACTGTCTCCGTACTGTGCGTGTGAGTACAGGTGCTTGGTTCGCACCTCAGCCCGGAGGTGTCCTCCACATTCTGAAAAGCGAGGAGTTGTTAGATTAAGTCACATTCATGGGTAGACCGAGTTCTGATGCTGTAATATCTCTGGAAATCACAAACCGGAACCACATCCCTCCCACATTTCACTGACCAATGAGTTTTGCACTATCAACACAATACCGACCACTCAAACAGGAAATACGCCCAAACATTGTTTAAAGATCTGTCCATTCGATCCCAAAGATCCAATTTTGGAAGAACGTGGTGTGACTTTGTGCTGGAATAAGGACAGTTTGGAAATGTGATCCCTCTCCATTAGGGAGTGAGTCCCTGAACGCAGCTCCTGGAAAGCTGGTACAGTTCAAACCAAGCAAGTGGCAGTGTGGGAAACTCTCATTCTTCACCACACTGACATCTATCAGCCTGGTTGAGTTGGCTCAGAAACACCTTGAGCCTGCCTTTGTACCAAGTGCGCAGACTGGCACCAGAGGCTGGCAGTGTGTGGCACCAGATGCTGAGGCTGGCTGTTGAGAGAGAGTGTAGAATGAGGGACAAAGGGTGAGCCTGCGTGAACAAAGAATCTGATAACCTGGCGTTTCTGGGAGTGGGGGGGGTGAGCCTCAGAGTGCAGGATCTGTGACCGGTAGAGTGAACAGATGGTAAGGAATAAGGATTTTATTTAACAGTTTATGACCATTTGAGATGAGACAGTTTGTGCGAGTTATAGTCACTGTTTAGATTAGATTAGATTACATTAGATTAGATTACATTACAGTGTGGAAACAGGCCCTTCGGCCCAACAAGTCCACAC
>NW_025212547.1:0-6715 GCF_004010195.1 Chiloscyllium plagiosum | reverse complement strand
TCTATCTATTCCTCTGATCATTTTATAAACCTCTATCAAGTCACCCCTCATGCTTCGCCGTTCCAATGAGAAAAGGCCTAGCACTCTCAACCTATCCTCGTACGACCTATTCTCCATTCCAGGCAACATCCTGGTAAATCTTCTCTGCACCCTCTCCAAAGCTTCCACATCTTTCCTAAAGTGAGGTGACCAGAACTGTACACAGTACTCCAAATGTCGCCTAACCAAAGTCCTGTACAGTTGCAACATCACTTCACGACTCTTGAATTCAATAATGTTGGTCTGCCTTTGGTATTTTCAGGTTTTGATGATGCTGTCACTCCTATCAGTGAACCCTCTTGATCCTCACATGCTGGAGTAGGTCTGTACATCACAAAAATAACTTCAGGTGCAACAGTAATAATCCCTGTGAGCCTTGTCTTAGCACCATGATCCCACCACTCCTTGGCATTAAGGGGAAAAGCCCAGCTGGTTCACTAATGTTCTTTAGGGACGTAAACTGCTGCCGTTCTGTTTTGTTTTATTCTCTCATGGACCGTGGGTGTCTACTGGCTGGCCAGCATTTACCGCCCACATGGGAATCCAGACCCACAGCAATGCAATTGACTCTTAATTGTTTCCTGGGCCATTAGGGAAATAAATCCCAGGCAGTGGTGCTCACACCTTGTGAAAACGCAAAATCGAAAGCGCAGCCAAAATCATTCTGAGCAGCACCAAGATCCGATGGCAGTGATGTAATAACAGGAATTAATCCAACAGGGTGTTAGCTGAGAGAAAATGATGCTGGAAATGAAGTACATAATCCAGTTGGAGGTCAACATTAACTCACTGACTGTGGTATACCTAGTTAAAGGCTCAGCCATTACACTCCTGCTCTATAACCCTGATATAATGTTGGTCTGCCTTCGGTATTTTTAGGGTTTGATGATGCTGTCGCTCCTATCAGTGAACTCTTGAACATGCTGGAGTAGGTCTGTACATTACCAAAGTAACTCCGGGTGCAACAGTAATAATCCCCGTGAGCCTTGTCTTAGCAGCATGGTCCCACCATCCCCTCTTCAACTTATCTGATGGTGAATCAAAACCACACAGGGGAAAGTCTGACAGGAATTGTTAAGTTGTTTTATTTCATACAGAGGCAACAAACTGAAACTATTCAGGCAAACTCACTTTAGATAATAAGGAATGTTAATGACTGTCCAAGAGCAAGGATGGACATCCAAGGTTAAATGGTGGGGCCTGCAGGGGGTGGGCCACGTGTGGTAGTCACATGACAGGTGACAGTCACATGGTGAACCCACCAGTGCTGAGATCATCCTCTGATGATATGGGCTTAGCTCCAGTGCCAGCTCTCTTATTGTTACATGTGACGGTAAACTGATGGAAGAGCAGTACAGTGGCTCAGTGGTTAGCACTGCTGCCTCACAGCGTCAGGGACCTGGGTTCAATTCCATCCTTGGGTGACTGTCTGTGTGGAGTTTGCACATTCTCCCCTGTGTGGGTTTCCTCTGGGTGCTCCGGTTTCCTCCCACAATCCAAGCTTATGCAGGTTAGGTGAATTGCCCATAGTGTTCAGGGATGTATAGGTTAGGTGCATTAGTCAAAGGGAAATGTAGAGTAATAGGGTAAGGGAATGGTTCTAGGTGGATTACTCTTCGGACTTGTGGATTTATTGGGCCAAATGGCTTGTTTCCATAAGGTAGAGATTCTATGATCATTGTCAGAGACGCCATCTTTCAGATGAGGGTTTAAATGGGGCCTCACCTCCTCACTCAAGCTGATTACAAAAAAGATCCTGTGGATCTATTTGAAGGGCAGAGCCTGTTCCTCCTGGTATCCCAATCAATATAATTCCTCAAACAGCATCTGATTGTGGGAGGTCACTTTGCTACCAAATTACTTCTAACAGAGACTGAATCACAGAACTGTTCCAACCCAGGAGGAGGCTGTTCAGCCCATCGTCTCTGCATGATACAATTGGACAGCACAGAAGGAGGTCACATTAGTATCAGCTCCATTGAAGAACCAGTTAGTTCGTCCCCACCCCCTTGCTCCTTCCCCGTTTTCTGACAATATTTTTCTCCATCTATTTATCCAATTCCTTTTTAAAGGTTCCTGTTCAATCTGTATTCACTGCCCTCTTGGGCAATGATCCCAGTTTGTAACCAATTGCTGCACAGAAAGGTTTTGGTCACATCATTTCTGGCTGTTTCACCAAGCGTTTTCAATTTGCAACGTGATCACTCCTTCAGCTGGTTCTCTTGATTGACTCTGCAACTCCTTTGTATTTAATCTCCCGAGAGCCTTGTCAGCTCCGAGCAGGACAGCCCAGGTCATTGTAATCCCCACTTCTGCTGTTCTTGTGAAGCTGTTGTCCACTCTCTCCAAAGCCTGGCATTCTTCCTCACGGTGCGCCATCCACAGCAGAACACAATACACCAGCTGTTTTATAATCGTTTACCTTAACCATCTGACGCTTGTGCACTGTTCCTCTATTTACAAACCTAAATCATGTTGGGGATGTCTTGAGATTATGAAAGGCAAGATATAACTATAACTCAGTTTCAAGGTGGCTCAGGGGTTAGCACTGCTGCCTCATAGCACCAGGGACCCAGGTTCGATTCCAGCCTCGGGCGACTATCTGTGTGGAGTTTGCACATTCTCCCCGTGTCTGCGTGTGTTTCCACTGGGTGTTCTAGTTTCCTCCCACAGTCCAGAGAAGAGCAGGTTAGGTGGATAGGCCATGCTAAATTGTGCATGGTGTCAAGGGATGTGTAGGCTGGGTGGATTAGCCATGGGAAATGCAGGGTTGGGAGGCGGGGTCTGGGTGGGATGCTCTCTGAAGGGTCAGTGTGTGCTCTATGGTCTGCTTCTCACAGGAGGGATTCTATAATTCAACATCCACTCCCTCCCCCACCAACACTCAGCAGCAGCAGTGTGTATTATCTACGAGATGCACTGCAGAAATTCACCAGCGATGCATTAGACAGCATGTTCCAAAGCCACGACCACTTCCATCTAGAATGACAAGGGCTGTGACCACCACCCCTGCAAGTTCTCATCCAAACCACTCATCATTCTGACTTGGAAACCTATGCCTGTTCCTTCACTGTCACTGAGTCAAAATCCTGGGACTGCCTCACTCAGGGCATTGTGGGTCGACCTACAGCACATGGACCACAGTGGTTCAAGACAGCAGCTCCACCTGCCCCCCCCAACAACCCTACCTTCTCAAGGCCAGACAATAAATATCAGTCCAACCAGCAACACCCACGTCTCATGAGTGAATGAATAAAAGAACATTCCTCTTTTCTGGTTCACATCTCGAGTCGGACAGCAGCTTAGTGTAAAATGAAAACAGTTACCAGCTTGAGTCTATGGCCTGCGGTGGTAGATATGACCCAGGTACACTCCTTACGACTGGGGTACTTGTCAGGCCAGTTTGGACTGGCAATCACTCCCTCAGCACTGCTCGTTTTATGCTCACAGCCAGCTGGAAGGGAAGCAGTGGAAAGGTTTTGTTGAAAATCATGAATTTTATTCAAATTCAATTTAGAACTTCCACATGTTAGTGCACCGACCCTGCTCAAACTGGATGGCTAGCTTGTAGGGCTCACCTCTGGCCTCTGAGATCTCTGCAATCTCACTCACAGTCTGCAATGACCTGATCGAGAACATCACAAAGTGTGCATTCCCACTCCAGAGGTAAGCACCTAATCTAGGTTGACACTGAGATAGACACACACATACTCAGTCACACAACAGACATACACACACAGCACACACACACACGCACACATAATACATATCGACATACTCACTACAGACACACACACATACATAGACAAACAGGCAGACATGCACACAGTAAGAACAGGGTCATTGCAGTATGATTGTGAGCTGAGTTCAACATAAGAGATTTCAGCCCAATTAGTGTGGATTTGTAACCTTGTCCACAACTGAATATAATAGGAAAATGGCCATTATTCTCTAAATATAAGAACATATGAATTAGGAGGAAGAGTAGATCATTTGGCACCTTGAGCCTGGTCTGCCAATCAACCAACTGATGGGTCTTCTACCACATCACCATCCTCCTGGATGGGTCCTGTATTCCTTGATAACATTTACATCAAGAAATCTGAGCTGAACCCTGCTGAGGGCTGATTGAGGCTACACAGTCTCAGAGTAGAGAGTTGCAATGAATCACACCCCTTCCCATTCCTCCTGCTCCTCCTCTCTGTCCTAATTGGCATGCCTCTTATTCCGAGACTATGGACCCAGGTTCTAAACACTCCTCCTCCAACCCCAAACAAACCCAAGCTGAGGCTGCAACCTCTCAACACCTACCCTGTCAAGCCCCGTAAGAGTTTTGTAAATTTTAACAAAAACGCCTCTCAATTGTTCAAAACCACACAGAATGCAGATCCAGTCTCCTTAATATCTCCTCACGGGACGATTGAGTCACCGTGGACTGCTGCTGAACGCCCTCTATGGCAAGTTTATCTTTTCCGGTGACTTAGCCTGTAACACAATATTCCAGGCATGTTCTTACAGAGCCACAACATAATTGCAGAAAGACACTTTTATGCCTATATTTAAACTGTCTTTGGAAAAAGGCTAACAAACTAAGTGTCTTCACTACTACAGAAAGTGATTGAGGCCAAAAAATGTACATATTTTCAAGCAGGAGGTAGATATAGTTCTTGTGGCTGAAGGGATGGAGGGTGGGGTTAGGGTATTGAGCTCGACGATCAGCCATGGTCAAGTAGAATGGTGGAGCAGGCCTAAGGCCTAGTCCTATCTGCTAGATGGTCTGAATTTCCATCTTGTACATGATCCCACCTATCAGTGACTCATAAACACAGACACCCAAGTCCATTTGAAGCTCAATACTTTCCAGAGTCTCTATTTAAGAAATGGAAGTTATGACAATATACAGTACCGAGCAAGTACAAAAGGAACCGTGTTATTGGATCACATGGAGTTGTGGGATCTGGCTAACCTGGTGCCATTCACTCACACTGATCTCACATGACGAGAATGAACTGCCAATATCCAACTCGCTGTAGCCATTTAAGAAGGCAGCTCCGCATTAACCTTCTCAAAGGCATAAATGCTAGCCCAGTCAGCAATACCCACTTCCCATGAATAAGTAAAAGTCTACATCATCCAGCCCACTGAAAATACAAATTTGAATCCAGTAATCCATTAGTTGGTAAATATTACACCCAATTGATAATTCCCCACCAATCGAGACTGAAATCATCATAACTGGTGCCTTACACTCACTGACACTACTGACACCATCATTCCCACCTCTGCTTCCAAAATTTTCCTCAAGACTTTGCTACCTCCATTCTTGCCCATTCTAACCCTCTCCTATCCAGTCTCCCATCCCTCCTGCAGTGACTCTGCCACAACTCTGCTGGCCATCACTGCCTAGCTCTCTGACCCTGGATTCCAAATGTTTCTTGATTAAATAACATTCTCCTTATCTTTGAGCATCCCCTTGAGGTCTCTCCACCCTCATCTCCAGAACATTTTCTTCCTAATACCCAACCCTCTCGGGCCTTGGACATGTCACCTCATTTTGCTCCGTAATTGACCATAGATCCTTCAAGTGCCCCACATTCTAGAATATTCTCTCGCTAAACCTCTCCCAGTTCATCATCGCCTGTGAGGGCCTTCCTCAAGACTAACGTTTAGATATACTTTTCAATACCATTTTCTTGTTTGGCTATCCCTCTGGGGCGCTCCTTGGGGATTTTGAAAGGTGTCCCCCACTATGTATGTGGCAGGTATTCATGTGACTCAGCCAACGTTGTCTACCTCATACACTGCAGGCAAAGATGCCCTGAGGCATGGTACATTGGTGAAACTGAGCAGAGGCTATGGCAATGGATGAATGGACACCGCGCAACAATCAACAGACAGGAGGGTTCCCTCCCAGTTGGGGAACACTTCAGTGGTCCAGGATATTTGATCTCGGATCTTCGAGTGACCATCCTCCAAGGTGGACTTTGGGATAGGCAACAATGAAAAGTGGCCGAGCAGAGGCTGATAGCCAAGTTTGGTACCCATGGCGATGGCCTCAACTGGGACCTTGAGTTCATGTCACACTACAGGTGACCCCATTGTACTACACACACACACGCGCACACACACTCTCCTACAGACTCATACACTCATGCGGACCCTTTCTCATACACTCACACATGCACCCTCTCACAGACTTATTCCCCTTTACATTCACATTCACACACACTCTCTCACAGACACGCATAACTCCACCCACCCCCACCACAAACACACACACACATACATATGTAAGTTTGTGGGGTGAATTTTTACTTGCAGAATTACATTTTACTTTGCTCAAAAACTGCATGTATCCACGTAAGATTCAATAAATCCGTGTTTTAGACCAGAATCGGTCTGAACACGAGTTCACTTGAGAATGTAACTTCTAAAAAAATTTTGCAATTTACACATGAAAGAACTGAAACCAACATGGTAATTCTAAAAGATGAGAAACTTAACAAACAACCCAGGTCTTTTTCAATCTATAATTTCAGTTACATCACACTGTAAATGTTTGCTATAAATTCTGTGTCTTACGATCTTAATTCTCCACAACCACCTGGTGAAGGAGCGGCGCTCCGAAAGCTAGTGCTTCCAAATGAACCTGTTGGACTGTAACCTGGTGTTGTGT
>NW_025212546.1:23890-27140 GCF_004010195.1 Chiloscyllium plagiosum | reverse complement strand
ATCACCTTTCCAACGCCAAACCTCTCCAATGTGCAAAACAAATATGACCATTCAACCCTATTGAATGCCTGTTCCGCGTCTAATGAGACTACTACTACTGGTATCTTTCCCTGATGGCAGGCTTGAATCATATTCAAAGCCCTTCTAATATTATTAGATGGTCGACAGCCCTTAATAAATCCCGTGTGATCCTCCTTTATGATATGTGGTAATACCCTTTCTAGCCTCAATGTTAACGTTTTAGAAAGGCTTTCAAAATCTACATTTAGCAAGGATATTGGTCTGTATGACGCGCAATCTTCTGGGTCCTTTCCTTCTTTAAGGATAAGAGGGATATTTGCCTCTTTCAATGAAGATGGGAGAAAGCTCTGTATGCGTAGTTATACATGTCCATAAGTGGACCAGCCAATAGAATTATTTATATAATTCAGCTTGAAAGCCATCTGGGCCAGGTGCCTTACGGCTCTGAAGTTGCCTGATTGCGTCAAGTATTTCTTGGATTGTTAGGGGAACATTCAAGACCGATACCTGTTCCGGAGTTAGGTCTGGAAAGGTCAAATGTTTTAAAAAATGATTGCATCCTCCTAGTCCTATCCTGACAATCCTGCGATTTATATAAATCAGAATAAAATTTTCTAAAGATTGCGTTCATCCTTTTATGATCATGAGTCCAATTACCCGTACGTTCCTTGATAGATGTGATAGTTTGAGGGCCCTTCTTTTTCTTTGCAAGAAATGCTAAGTATCTACCTGCTTTATCGCCAAATTCATATAACCTTTGTTTTGCAAATACTTTTTCCCTCTTAGCCGTTTGGATAAGCGTGGTGTTTAGAGCTGTCCTAAGGGCCGTAATGCTTTGCAATTTGATAATAATTGGTTTATCAGCGTATGCTGTTTCAGCCGCTTTTAAGCGAAATTCGAGCAGACGCTGTTGTTCTCGTTTAATTTTTTTCTGGGTCGCTTAGTATGAGATGATCAAACCTCGCACGTAGGCTTTGATGGTCTCCCACATCATTGATGCGTTGCCAACCGTACTTCCAAAAAAGTTTTAAATTCTTTAGAGAAGTACCTTACAAATTTACTATCTTTCATCAAGAAGGGGTCTATGCGCCAATACCGAGGGAATGTCTCATGTTCCTCGCCATCAAGAGCCATCAATTTTGAGAAGGCTTCCGTTATAAATTTAAAAGGATGTGCTGGGGCGGGGGGCAATACAAATTTAAAATCCCATATTCCTCACCATTTATAAGGGCTTTAATCAAAATATATCGTCCAGATTCGTCTTTTGTCTGATTTAGGAGTTTGAAAGGGAAATTCTTCCGAATAACAATAACAACTCCCCTACCTTTTGAGCTAAAAGAAGAAAACAAGGCCTGATCAAATCCAAAACTGTTGTAATTTCAGGTGTCCTTTACCCAGTAAGTGTGTCTCCTGTAGGAGAGCTATGTCAACCCTTTCTTTCTTGAGATTTGATAATATTTTCTTCCTTTTGACTGGCGAATTACACCCCTTGACATTCCAGGTGCACCACTTAACCGACTTCTCAACCATAATCGTTCGGGTAAAACCGAGACCCCTCGGGAGGGGAAACCCTTTCCGGAACATCCCGAGCATAGAGCATATAAAATTCACAAAATAAAGGTTCTTTAATACATTCACAACAGTATAATAAAAAAATATTTCGAGATAAAAAAAATATAAAACGTATTTAAATGGATTCTCCCCCTTGTTCCCAGGAGGTATCACTTCCTTTCCAAAAGTCCATCGTATCCTCTCCCAACCAGTACCCCACCCTTGACCCAGGTACTCCTCAATAGGATGAAGAAATATTCAAATATACTATAAAGCTCGAGTTAACAGTGAGCACCCTACGCCCATGCCCCCACCCACACCAACACCTGGATATATTTGGTAATGTTAATACCATATATAAACATATATAAATATAAAATTGCTAACGCAACAAGTAATAATTAAATATAATAATACAAAATAACAAGGGAAAACAACCCCTCTCCTAGAGACAGAGGTAAAATAGAATAAGGTAACCACCTCCCCCTACGAACATTAACTAGACCCCCCGGCCTACATATATAATTTTAAAAAAATCAAGGAGGGGGGGGGGAGAAAATCGTTAAGTAGAGAACAAATAAATTAATCCCTCTCCCCACCCCCCAAGATAATATTAAACAGTCAGGTAAACAAGGCGTATGAATATTTTTAAAAAGAGGGATATAAAACGGAATGCGGGGAAGGCAAATCAACATCAATTATCTCTTACAATTTATCTAAGAGAGTCCAAAAATTCCTTGGCCTTTTTCTGCGATCCGAAATTATACACAGATCCTTCATGGTTAAAGCGTTAGCATCGCTGGGTAGCGTAAGGAGTACTGAATATTTAAGTCCCTTAAACACTTCTTCGCCTCATCGAATGCCTCCCTCTTTCGTACCAGAGCTGGGGAAAAGTCCTGGAATAACATGATCTTGGATCTTTTATAGATCATGGTTTGGAGATATTTTCCATGATTTCTAGAGGCTTTTCGGAGTATCTGTCTCTCCTTATAGCTCTGCAGCCGGAACAGGACCGGGCGGGGGCGCTCGTTCGAGCCAGGCCTGCGTATTGCGACCCGGTCGGCACATTCTACCCTTATCCAGCGTCCAGATTTAAAAGCTGTGGCAGCCACTGTTCGAGAAACACTGTAGGCTGGCCTTTCTCTTCCCGTTCGGGAAGGCCCAGCAAACGAATATTTTTTCGACGACCTCCATTCCAGACCTGATCCACGGCCGATTGCGCTGTAGTTTCGGAGGTCGCGGCCTTTAGCTCCGCCCCTCCGACTCGGCGCTCGATTTCCTTAATGTCTGGGTCGTGCCTTTGCAGCGCGACCAAGAGTGAGTCCCATCAACTTCGGGATTCTTCAATAAAAGCGTCGATCTTCGCATCCAGTTTGAAGATGATTTCCACAAGGCTCGCCACCGTAGGTAAATCCCCCCGGGCGGCTTCGGATGCCTCTGCTGCAGCTGGAGAGGGAGGAGGAGGAGTTCCTGCTTGATGAGAGCTGCGGGCTCCCTTCTGTCCAGTTATTTTTACTGAAGATTAAATTGTTTAAATTCAATACTAAACAACAAAATACATTAAGTAAAAGCAATTTTGAATAAATTGGTGAGTGTGGTGGGGGTGGGTGGCCGAGTTTGCCAAGAGCACTGTAGGAGCACTGTAGACTCAGACTTGCTGGGTCGCCGCCATCTTGGA
>NW_025212546.1:18864-21642 GCF_004010195.1 Chiloscyllium plagiosum | reverse complement strand
TTGAAGCAGCTGAAGAAAGCTACCTTGAGGATGCGCCCTGAGATATCCTGTGACAGAGATGATTGATCCTCACCAACCACAAATATCTTCCATTGTCCTCTAAATGCATCTAACCAGTGGGGAGTTTACGACTCATTCCTATTGCATTCAATTCTGTTCTGGTTCCTTGAAATTCTGCCTTGATATCGGGGCCAGTTACTCTTACCGTGTGTTCATATCTTTCATGTGAATAGCTCACGGTGTCTTTGTGAGCAGCGTTTCCTTCTCACAGAGGGTAGTGACTGTTGGGACTTCTGCATTCCAGAGAGGTAGGGGAGGTAGATCACTAAGATGGTTAGAAGGGGGCACAATGGATATATGAGGCATCAGGATGTCGAGGGCTGCAGGGATGGAGCTTAAAAGAAGAGTTGAGGCTTTTGCAGATTAGCTCTGATCATATTGAAGGGAAAGACAGGTCAGAAGGGCTGAATGACCTATTCGTGTATTTGACGTTCTCTCATTCTGTTATTGGTAAGTTATTTTCCTGGAAGTTCTGTTATTGGATGTTGCTGTCAGAGAGACCAGATGATTTTGTGGGCCATCTCTGGGTGAGGTATGGCCGCTGCATTTACAGTGAATCTGGATCGGCAACATGACCAACAAATGAAGACAGTTCTACAAAGACAGAGGAGTGAGATGTTTCACACCATCGCCTATCCTTTCTTTTCCCAAGAATATTTTCCAACGCCATGTCAAAATGTGTGTGACAGTCTTCATCTGCTGAATGATTTCCGCTGTTACTGTGCACCAGGTTCTTGGGGTAAATGGCCTCCAACTGTTCCTATCCAGCAGGTTTGAGAGGTTCATTCGAACATAGGAACTAGGGACTGAGGAGAAGGGTGGTTCATTCGACACTTGGAGCCTTCTCCACCAGGCACTAAGATTGTGGCTGATCAGATTGTGGCTTCTGCCTCACTTTCCTTTCTGTAGTTCATTGTCCTTTACCATCCAATATCGAAGTAGCATGGCTTTCAATAAATGCAAACACACAAGCACCACAAACTTCTGGTGAAGACCATTCCCAACCAAACAGCCCTTTGTTAATTTCTCCTCATTCCTGTTCAGACTGGGGCTGGAAAGGTCTCTGTTTCATTTTATAGTCTCCCTCCTCCATTGGTCATGACACATTTTAAATAGAAGTAGGTTAGTGATATAATCAATGATGTATTCTCAGACTAGGTCAGGTTCTTTGTTAGGGACAAGTCAGGTAAATAGCTTAAATTTGGAAAAGTAATTTACCAGTGTAAACTTGCTCAACCTAATGGACAGATACATGACAAGCAGTGTGGACAAATATGTCCATTAATATTTATCTTTCAATGTATACTGAGAGGCAGTTTGTGTATACAGAAACACACACATACACAGACACAGACACTGAGACACTCACAGTGTCACACACACAAGCGCACACAGACACACACATACACATGCATAAAGACAAACAGAAAAAATCTCTGCACAATATCAGCTTGAAAGAGATTTTTGTAGCAAAAGTTAAATTCAAGACAAAAGGAAATATTAAATTTATTCTGCACCTGAGGTCATTCTGTTCACGCAAGCTGCTGTCAATCGGATTCCTTACTGGAACATTTGGATTTGGCTGAATGCCCTTTGCTTCTGGCAGTGTGGAGATTCCAATGAATTCTCAACAAGAATCCATCACGAGTGCTAAAGATGCCTGATGAGTTTTCCCCTCTCATACGTGTCTGTGAGAAGGAACAAGGAAACAAAGGTAACAATAAGCCGTGACTTCTCTAGCAGGTTGCATCTTCGCCAACTTTTAAATGAAATACACAATATTGTTATCTGACCAGCTAATTGGACCAAGTGAAGCATCCTTGAATATGCTCGGGATTGTATGACTCTGTCCCTGTTCCCTGATCCATGTAGGAGCAATTTATAAGCTATAATTTGAAGATGCGTTTGTATGTGTCCTCATAATTTTGTTCAATAAATCCATGTCTTTGGACTATCTTTGTCAAAATGAATACATTATTCTCTTAAATTTGAATCCTTAGTTCTAGTTTCCCACACCAGAGGAAATGTCAATCAGCCAAGCACCTGATGCGCTTCTCCTCAAGATCTTATATGGTTCAGTATGAAAATCTCTCATTCTCAAATCTGAAGTTCTCTGGCCTTGTAGAGGTTTATAAAATTATGAGGGGCATGGAAATCGTGAATACCCAAGGACATTTTCTGAGTTTGAGTGAGTCCAAAACTAGGGCACATAGATTGAAGGTGAGGGGGAAAGATTTAAAAGAAATAAGTGGTAATCTTTTCTCGGAGTGTATGGAATGAACTGGCAAAGGAAGTGTTGGTGGCTGGGAAAATTACAACATGTAAAAGCCAGTTGAATGGGTACTTGAATCGGAAGGGTTATGGGCCAAGTGCTGGCAAATGGGACGAGATTAATTGAGGACATCAGGTCGTCATGGACAAGGTGAATCGAAAGGTCTGTTTCTGTGCTGGATGACAGAATATGGCCTTCTTTCCAGGAACATGTGCATCTTTACAAAGCTTCAAAATCAATTTAGTATATTTATTTTTCAGTTTAGGGAATCATCACTACACGCAATACATCAGATGTGGCCTCAGGCAGCCCCTGTACAGATGCAGTTAAAAAAAAGGCTATTCTGATAACCTTTGCATGGAATAGAATAATTCTATATACTTTCCTAACCACTTACCAATTTGTATAATAACTTTGTGTGATGTATGTACTAGGATGCACAAATC
>NW_025212546.1:9918-17524 GCF_004010195.1 Chiloscyllium plagiosum | reverse complement strand
TCAATGCCCCTCTCAGTAGTGAATACTGAAGCAAAGCATTCATTAAGGACCTCCCCTACCTCTTCCAACTCATGACGCAAATTCCCTCCACAATCTCTGATGAGCCCTACCCTCACTCTGGCCGTCCTCTTGTTCCTGACATACGTGCAGAACATCTTCGCTTTGACCCACCAAGACCTTTTCATGCCCGCTTCTGCTCTCCTGAGTTCATTCTTCAGTCCCTTCCTGGCTAACTTGTAACCCTCTGAGCCTTGTCTGATCCTTGCCTCCTCAACCTTAAGTAAACTTCCTCCTTCCTTTTGACTAGATGTTCTAAATCCCTTGGCACAATGGAAGTATGAAGCTGTAAATGGAGGGGAGCTGCATATCCTGTCACTTCCAGCATGGGCTGCAAGTTTACCCACATTGGGCAGTGATCTAACACAATGTTACTGAACAATGTACTAGGGTGATGCACACAGCTCTACATGCTGGAAGTGTAACTGCTCCTTGTTTACAGATCAATGCACTGGGTTGGTGTACACAGCTCTGCATGCTGGGAGGGTAACAGTTCCAACTTTACAGAGTAATCCACTGTAAAACACTGCACAGCTCCCCACAGACTGGTGTGGTCCGCACTGTCTGTACAGTGTACTGGGTTGTTTTGAGCAGTACGCTAACCTGGTCTGCACTGTGCTCCATGCTAAACGGATATCTCCTCTGGATTATGATGTCTGATTCTGTGTGGCGGATTGGGCATCTGATGTAATTGACCATTTGAGCTCATGTCTCAGCATATTTATTTTATGTTCTTATTCTTGTTATTGGACGCTACCCCCAAAGTCTGATATCTCCAGCTAGTCCTATTTGTCTGAGAAGAGCACGTTTATTCAATTTGTCAGTCAAGTAATCATCCAATTATAGCATGAATATCCGTCCTTCTGTACCGTAACCTAGCAGTTGGTGCTCATATCCCTGGATTCCTATGGACATCATTATCAAGCTCATAAACAATGTGCAAAACGTATGGCTTGAGCCCTCCTGTATGTTCGGGTTGTGGGTCCCAATTGGCTCCTTAGTGTATCGAGAGCTGGTACTGTGAAGCCGTGTTTGATCAGAATTCTTCCTCCTATGGGGCATCTGGGACACCAGACACAATGCTTATGGTTACAGAAAGGCCCTGACCAAAATAGCCAAAATGTCCGCGCCTACATGGTTCAAAAAGGGCCGCCACGTCCTATCAAAACGTTCCATTTTCTGGTGCACGATAATTGTAAGGAAGTCCAGGGGGATGTGCTCCATAACTAACCTACACAACCCCGAGAATACTGGGGGATTTACCGACACCCACTTCATCAGAATGTTGTTTCTCGCACAAAATGAAAGTATACTAAACAATTTCTTCCCAAATATGGGTGATTTGGCAAACCCAAGATGCCGGGCATTAGATCTACCTTGACCTCGGTTCCCAAGACCCCTTCCAAAACACTCGCTACAGGGCCCCAATAACTACGAAGTTTGTGGCATGACCATAAGCAATGAGTATGCGTACCAACATCTGTTTTACATTTGGGCACATTGGGGACGCTCCTTTCTTAAATTTGCCAAGCCACTCCGACGCCAAATAAACCCTGTGGAGTACCTTCAATTGCACAGCTTGCGTCCGATTGCAAATCGAAATCTGCCAGACATTCTTCCAAATATCTGCCTACTCCTCTGTTGAACATCTCCACCCCCAATTGCTGAACCCAAACTCCAAACAGCTGCTCGATGTCCTTTGAGACACTACCTCCTATTAAATGCTAGAGATTGCTGACAGAGAGAGTGCACGTGGACTGAAGCACTCTCACCTCCATATTCGACTTATGGCGACTAAACATTAATGTATTTTTTTTCTGTATAAAATCCCTAATCTTCTAGATAGCTCATATGTCTGACTCAGCTGCTCGAAAGACGTCACGCCCACCCCGTCAATTAAGTCTCCCAAACAGGAAACCCCTCTGGACTCCCAGAACCAAAAGCCAGAATCCATCAATCCTACAATGGGAGTAAAAGGGGAAGTGTTTTATTTTTGTAAATTGCCCTCACTTAATGCATCATTCTCCATGCTTTAACAGTGTTAAGGACAATTGGATTTCTGCAATGGTCCATAACAGTCCGTATCTTGTCCATGAACAACAGATTAATGAGGGGACATTTTGCCTGGGAGACATCGATGTCCAACCACATTGACCGCAGGTCTTAGCAAATCAAATCAGCCAAATAGGCTAGGAGGGAACTCAATTAGTATTTGTTAAAATCCACATCACTCAACTGCAATTGGGTGAGCTCCATAAAAGGCCGCCTGTGATGTTAAATAAAACATCCAAGCCGACTGTAAAGCTCCGTATAGGCTGACCGGGCAGTATCAAAAGGTGCATTTGCCTGGGATATAATAAAAGGTGGAACACATTCATTTTGACCGGAGATATTCTACCCAACCAGGATATAGAAGGTGCTGAAGGTCCTGCCTTATGTTCTCAGCAACTGCAGGAAGATAGCTTTATCCAATTGATTGAAGGCTGGGGGTGATATGAATGCCTAAATACAAGAAACCTCCTTCTGACCATCTGAAAGGGAATCGGATTCCACCTCCAAGATCAGGTACTCTAATAAAACCCAGACAGGCATGGTCTCCGATTTCATAAAGTTGGTTTTATACCCCAAGAAAGATCCAAATACATTAATCACTTGGGGCACAGATATCATCAAGTTAGTTAGAAAAAGAAGAACGCCATCTTCATAAAGTGTGATCTTATGCCATCCTGATCCTATCTCTAGGGCAGTAATATTGTGGTCCCCCCGAATGGGTTCTGCCAACGGCTCAATCACCAATGTAAATAGTAACGGTGAAAGAGGACACCATTGACGGCTGACTCTGCCATTGCTAAAATTGTCAGACCTTATACCATGAGTGACTAGATAATACTGTCACCCACCTGGCAAAAGCCTCTCCAAGGTCAAACTATTCCAGGACATAATAGAGGTATGGCCACTCCACGCGGTCAAATGTTTTCTCTGCATCCACTACCAAGCCTGAAATCGACCCTTGCTGGCACACCTGAACCATATTAGCACTCTCCTATTATTATTGGATGACCTGTGACTCCTAATAAAACCTGTCTGGTCCTATTTCACAATTAAGGGCAAGACCTTCTCCAGCTTCAAAGCCAGCATTGTCACCAAAATATGAAAGTCCACATTTAATAACGATAAAGGCCTTTATGAAGTGCAATCTTCGGGAGAATAAGACAAATATTTCCTTCTCTCGGAGAGGATGGGAGGCAGGCCTGACTGTATGAAGAATTGTACATATCCAACATTGGCCCAGTCAGCATGTTTACGAACTCCTTTTAAATCTCACTCTAAAATCCATCTAGGCCCGGTGCTTTACCACTCTCGAGCTGCCTCACCGCCTCCTGTATCTTTTGGCTTGTCAGAGGGGAATTCTAAAGAGACGTCTGCTCTGAAGTTACACCTGGGAGGTCCAGGGTACTAAAAAAGGGCTTCATTGTCGCCAATCTGTCCTTACAACCGTCTGACTGGAAGAGCCCATAAAAGAGCTTCATGAATACTGCATTAATCTTTCTGGGATCGCAGGTGATTTTAACAGCACACGCGCTAATGGATGTGATAGACTGGGGGCACTCTTCTTTCTGGCCAAGTATGCCAGATATCTACCCGGGTTATCACAATACTCGAATACCCTCTGTTTTGGAAATGAGATCGCTCTTTTTTCCTGTCTGGGTGACAGCAGCGTTCAGAGCAGCCCGGAGTATTGTAATCTGCTGCAACTTAGTTACAGACGGTCTGTCAAAATACGCTCTGTCAACTGCTGCTCTCCCTTCTCCCGCTTCCGAGTCGCCGAGTAAGAAATAATCAAACCCCTTGCGTAGGCCTTGGCAGTCTCCCAAAGCACCGTCGGATTACTGGCCGTTCAAATTGATGGACAAAAATTTTTAAATCCCATGAAAAATATTCAATGAGAAAGCAAATCTTCGCAGGACTCATACACTTTCTGGCAAGGTGCTAGGGAGTGTAGCTGGACGAAGAGACCTTGGAGTGCAGGTTCATAGCTCCTTGAAAGTGGAGTCGCAGGTAGATACGATAGTGAGAAAGGCTTTTAGTATGCTTTCCTTTATTGGTCAGAGTATTGAGTACAGTAGTTGGGAGGTCATGTTGCGGCTATACAGGACATTGGTTAGGCCACTGTTGGCATATTACGTGTAATTCTGGTCTCCTTCCTATCGGATGTTGTGAAACTTGCAAGGGTTCAGAAAAGATTTAAAAGGATCTTGTCAAGGTTGGAGGATTTCAGCTATAGGGAGAGACTGAACAGGCTGGGGCTGTTTTCCCTGCAGCGTCATAGCCTGAGGGTGACCTTATAGAGGTTTACAAAATTATGAGGGGCATGGATTGGAGAAATAGATAAAGTCTTTTCCCTGGGGTCGGGGAGTCCAGCACTAGAGAACATAGGTTTATGGTGAGAGTGCAAAGATATAAACGAGACCCAAGGATCAACTGTTTCACGCAGAGAGAGTGGTACGCATATGGAAGCATCTGCCGGAGGATGTGGTGGAGGCTGGTACAATTACAACATTTAAGAGGCATTTGGATGGATATATGAATAGGAAGCGTTTGGAGGGATATGTACTGGGTGCTGGGAGGTGGGACTAGATTGGGTTGGGATATCTGGGTTTGACTGAAGGGTCTGTTTCCATGCTGTACATTTCTACAACTCTATGACTAGCCATCCTTCAGGAGGAAGGTATCCATGCACCACTACTGCGAGCCTGTCCCATCGCCACCATCCTAAACATCCATGTACACTGTTGCATGATCAGAAATGGCTATGTTCCCAATTCTACAGGACAGCACAGAATTCAAAAAGGTCAATGGGGCACAAACATGTCAATCCTAGTTTAGCACTTATGTGGGTTAGGTAAAAGGGTGAAGTCCCTACCCGAAGGGTGAACAATCTCCACATATCCACCAAGCCCAGCTCCCTGTTTAGATCCACCAGCTGCCTGGATTGCAGGGAAATACCGTCGAGAACCCGTAAGACACTATCCACCTTGGGATCCATATATCGGTTAAAGTCTCCCCCTAAAATTGTATGACACACCCCAAGGGCCATCAACCTGGAGAGTGCATCCGTTAATTTGAAGGGTGTACCAAGGGCAAGATGGAGGACGGGACAACTTTCTGGCTCTAAGAGCTGCTCCTTTTTTGAGGTATTTTAGATGCTGGAGGTTTTTTCCTCGAATTCCAGGAGCAGCAATTACTGTTTTATATGCTGGTGTATGCTGGGGGGCGGGAGAGAGAGAGAGAGAGAGAGACAGAGAGAACCTGCACAATTACTGCCTTTGCAGTTTTCGAATTCATGTATCGCTGGACATCGGAGTGCGTCTGCAAAAACTAACAAACAGTGAATTTCGTGTCTAATCTTGGAGAAACATGTTTGTGCGAAGTTCACAACACAGAATCAGATG
The DNA here is from genome assembly GCF_004010195.1 of Chiloscyllium plagiosum. NCBI lineage: Eukaryota > Metazoa > Chordata > Chondrichthyes > Orectolobiformes > Hemiscylliidae > Chiloscyllium > Chiloscyllium plagiosum. Next base: position 12,014 of record NW_025212546.1, on the reverse strand, counting down.
AGTTAATCGTTGTTTTAATTCTGTCCAATAGAAAGGCTGCAGTAGTGAGTATAGTGGATTCTTTCTTGATTATATGTTTTTGGAGATAAGTCTCTTGATTAAACTTAAAATAAAATCCATAGCTATTAATTTAACCTGGTGCAGTGTTTTGTAGAGGAATAAGACGGTGTTATTTTCTGGGTCTGTAAATTGTGAAGGAGCAAAAATGGCCTTTGCAGTGATATGTACTTCTTGTCAGATGTGGGAGTTTAAAGAGAGTTTAAGGGTTATTGCGGATTATATCTGCCATAAATGCTGTTGGATGCAAACCTTATCAGATTAAATGGATCGGTTGGATAGACAATTAGAAGCGATGCAGAATTTGCAACAGCAACAGTATGTGATGGATGGCAGTTACAGGATGGGGGAAAGTTTCAGACACAGTCAGATTGGGTGCATTCACTGTATTCATGCCTCCTGTGATCTTTTAAGCGTCTATAAGATCCCTATCAGTCTCATATACTCTAAAGTAAAAAGACCTAGCTTGTCAAACCTCTCCCTAAAACTCAGACCATTAAGACCTTAGCAAAGTCCTTGTAAATTTCTTCTGCACTCTTTCCAGTTTAATAACATCCTTCCTATAGCAAACTGAACAAGACTGATCATGACGCTTCAAATAATGCTTCACCAGCGTCCTGTATAACTGCGATGTAACTCCTCAACTTCGATACTCAGTGCTCTGACTGATGAAAGCCAGCCTTCTTCACTGCCCTGCCTACCTGTGAATCAGCTTTCAGAGCACCGTGCACCTGAACTCCAAGGTCCCTCTGCTCCACTAAACTCCTTAAGGCCCAATCATTCACCATGAAACTCCAACCTTGAATCAACTTTCTAAAATGCAAGAACTTCCACCGATCTGTATTAAACTGAATTTTCCATTTCTCAGTCCACTTCTCCAGCTGATCAAGGTACTGCTGAAATTTCTGAAATTCCTAATAACCTTCCTCACTCTCCATGATGCTGTCTACTTTAGTGTCGTCATCAAACTTACGAATTATGCCTGTGCATTCTCATCTAGATCATAGATGTATGTAGTAGGTAAATTATATATTTATAAAACATATTACATGCATCTATATATGGATAAGAGCGTATATATATATTATATTATGTTCTATGCACACATACACACACACATATATATATATATATATATATATATGGAAAGAAAAAATGTTCCCAGCACCAACCCCTTAGGTATTTCACTATTCACAGGTCTCCAGTCCGACCAGCATCCGTCCTACATTACCCTCTGCTTCCTACCACCAAGCCAATTGTGTATCTATCTTACCAGCTCCCCCTGGATTCCAGGTGATCAAACATTCCAGAGTAGCTGATCTTCTGTAACCTTATCAAAGGGTCTTACTGAAATCCATATAGGCTATGTTTACCATTCTGCCCTCATCACTGTTCCTCGTCACTTCATCAAAGTACTGTAACAAGATTGGGAGCCATGATCTCTCTTGCACAAAATCATGCTGACTGCTGCTAATCAAACCCTGTCTTTCAAGTGCATGTTCAGAGGAACCACGATTGTCCAAATATCAATTATCCGAAATTTGGATTATCCGAAGCGGACCTCAAGGACCCGATAGAAACATTATGCCTTTCAACCCTGGTTGCGTCTTTTGTTTGTAGGTACAGTGATTATACATATAAAAAAACTTGTCTTACTAAAATGCTGCCAAGAACAGTCCAGGCACCGTCTCCAAAAGACTGAGCTCCCGCCTTCTCTCTCTCTCACCCCACACTTTCCCTGGAGTTTACCCTAAACCCCCCTCCCCAGATAACTGTGCCAACATTGTCCTGTACACAGCAAAGGTGGAACTTGTCAAAACGTGTGTGTGTGTGTGCTATTTGAAGACTTACCCCACAAAGACAGCAGCAGCTGTCCTGTTGGTGTACAGTCTGGCTGCCCCAGGGAAGCTGGTTGCGGATACCGGTTTGGGGATTTAGGGCTAGGGGCGGATGGGGCAAGGACGGGAGTCCGAAGATGGGTGGGGATGGTTGGGGGTGCGGGGTTGGGGGCGCAGGGTGAGAGGCGTGCGGATGTGTGG
>NW_025212546.1:0-9798 GCF_004010195.1 Chiloscyllium plagiosum | reverse complement strand
TGGGCGGAGCATAGATGGGGCAGGGTGGGATTGGGCAAGGCGGGGTGCAAGCGGACGCGGGGTGGGGTCTCGCACGCAGTGTGCTTTTGCCTTGTCTCCTGAATGGAGAGCAGACTTCACATATAAATCCAAGCCCCAGAGTAGATCAATTAACTGAATAATCAATTATCTGAATGAATTAGTGCTCCGTCCATCTCAATCAGATAATTGAGTTTCCTCTGTATATCTTATCTCGCAGAATCTTCTCAAGTAACTATCTATTACAGATGTTAGTTCTACTGGTCTATAGCTCCCAGGTTTATCTTTGTAGCCCTCCTTGAATAAGGGCACGGCATTCACTATCCTCCAGTCCTTCGGGACCTCACCCGTTGGCTACTGATGATACACAAGTACCAACCAGGGCTCCCGTAATTTCTTCTCTATCCACCTGCAGAGTTCCTGAATAGATCTGGTCCGGATCAGGAGATTTATAGAAGTACTGCAAAGTCGCAAAAATACGTCTCTTTCTTGAACTTAAAAACACCACAGAGTGAGCAAGTGACTTAATGATGGTTAACGTAACAAATTAAAGATTATATTAATCATAGGAAGTGACTTCAGAAGAATTCCAGAAATTGTGGAAACCTGAGAATTTTCAGTAATTGATGATCCAGAAAAGGAGAGCCATGAAGCTGGTAAGGAAATCACAATGCGAACATGCACGCTAACAAATAGGAACACAAAGGCTGCATCAATCTACTATCTATAATTCAAAGTGAACAAAAGAAAAGCAATGTCAAATGTGGAAATTTGTAATCGGGAGAGGAGAGTTTATTGTGGAGAACAAGGAAATGGCCAAGAAAATAACCAGCTACTTTGTATCTGTCTTCATGGAGGACGATCCAGAAAATCAGCAGAAAACCAAGTGACCAGATGGAGCTTATGGAACTATAGACATAAAGCCAATTTATATCAGTAACAGCGTAGTGCTTGAAAATGTAGATTGAGCATCGCGAAGTCTGACAAAACAGATTTATTTCGTTTCAAAATGTCAGAACTAAGGCACCAATGGACATGTTAATTGCACAATCGATGACTATGTTTTATTTTCCTGTACATCCTGCAGAGACTGGAAGCCATTGTAGATAAATGGAAGGTAGTAAATGTGTTCCAAACATTTTAGCTGAATGGAAGGGATCCAAGCAAATATTTGTGATTTGGTGGAGGTGGTGTTGGATTGGGGGTCGACAACGTTAAAAATGACACAACACTAGGGTTATAGTCCATTAGGTTTAATTGGAGGCACAAGCTTTCAAAGTGTACAACCACCTGATGAAGAAGCAGCGCTTCGAAAGCGAGGACTAGCGAATCAACCTTTTGGACTGTAAGCTGGTTTTGTTTGATTTTTAAGCTTATCATTTATGGTTATCATAAATTTTGGAGATGACAATGTGGAGGAAAGAGTGGGGGATAGTGTGATAATTTGAGTTGGAGACAATGATTGGCCGGGTGGTTGGCAGCGAGGGGGAAGGCCGTATGTTGCAGGAAGATACAGACGGAATGGTCAGAAGTGCAGATCGATGGCAGATGGAATATAACGCTGATAAATATGAGTTGATGCACTTTGGGAGAAGGAACCAGGCAGAGGAAGACTCAATGAATGGCAGCACACTAGGAATCTCAGAGGGTGCTTTTCAACACATCCCTGAATGTGGCTGAACAGGTTAATAGTCGAGCTAAAAAGGCTTAGGTGTTGTAGACATAGATTATAAGAGTTATACAGGAGTTTGTTTAGGGCAAGATGGTATGCAGTGTGCGGATCAGGATACCACCTTATGAAAGGATGTCATTATATTGAGGGGGATGGGATTTGGTGGGGATTCACCAGGATGTTCCCTGGGATGGAGCGAATCAGCAATGGAGAGAAGCTGGATAGGCTCAGTTGTTTACTTTGGAACAGAGGACCCTGAGGGGACGTGATTCAGAAGGACAAGATTACGAGGGGCATGGACAGAATGGATAGACAGCAGCTGTTCCTTTTAGTCAAGAACAAGGGAACAAGTGAAGTGCTTGAGGTTTAGAGAGAACTGAAAGATATTTTGTCACCAAGAAGATGTTGGGGTCTGGAAGAGAAAGAATGGTTGTCACGGGTAACCCCACAACAATGCAAAGTACTTGGACGAGTTTTTGCAGCGTCATAACATGCCTGGTTCTGGGCCTCATGTCAGAAAGTGGGACTAATTAGATCGCGCTGTATTTCTAAAGATATGGAGTCTGTGTTTCTGTGATTGTATGATTATGGAATGCTCATCATTAAATGTTTAAGACAGAAATTTATGCTTTTCCGAAGAGTATATCAATGAGAGTTATATGAGTTATACGATATGCCAGTGTGAAAGGTAAGATCAAGCAATTGCAGCTCAGTACAGCCTGAAACCAGAGAATGGAGAATGGAGAACAGGGAAATGGCAGAACTATGAAGCAACTACTTCATTCTGTCTTCGCAGAAGATACCGAAGCAATAAAAAAGCTTCCCAGAAATACCATGAAAATTTAGTCTGGTGAGAAAAAGAGAATAGAATGAAATTAGCAACTAAACAGTTCGAGAGAAAGTATTGTAACAGAACATATTGGGCATAGACAAAGTCAACATAGATTATGAAATGAGAATCATATTTGAGAAAGTGAATTTTAGCAAAATTATGGAGAAGCTATCAATGCATTACGATTGGATTCCCAGAAAGATTTTTGATAAAGCCCCAAGCCTGCTGTGCAAATTTGAATCCTATGGGACTGGGGCTAGTATATTGTCATGGTTTTAGAATGGGAGAGCTGGCAGGAAACAGTGAGTAGGAATAAAACTTTTTTTTAGAATGGAAGGCTTGGAGGATATAAAAAGGATCGGGGTTTGGGAACAGCTATTCCAAATACACGTCATATCTTTGGTTGAGGGGCTCAAATGCAATATTCCCAAGTCTGAGGATGGCATTAAACGATGTTGGATTGTGAGTGGGTGAGCAGGATGTCAAAAAGCTCCAAGGTGATTGAGACAACTGGAGTGACTGGGCAACTACGTGGCAGATGGAGAGCAATGGGGGGAGATGTGACGTAGTGCACTCTGTTGGGAACAATAGAATGCCAGCCGATCAATTGAAAATGGATTGATTGAAAAATGGTGATCTATAAAGGAAATAAAGCAGCATTTTTGTTTACGTCTGCGCCGACCTGTGAAGGCCATGCAGGGCTGTGAGTTCTGAAACCAGAAGTCAATACTGGGAATGGCACTGACACACTGACCAGTGTGCATAGACCCACCAAGTGGGTGGATGTAACATTGAAAAGGATTTGGAACTCTTTGTACACCAGTCACTGAAAGCAATATTGCAGGAACAGAAAGCAGTTTGGAAGATAAATAGCCCATTGACTTTCATTTTAGGAGTATTTGAGTATAGGAGTAAGGGTGTCTTACTGCAGCTGTACAGGCCCTTGGTGAGACCCCATCCCGAACATTGTGCAGTATTTTGTGCGGTTTTGCTCTCCTTACCAAGAAAGGACAAATCTGACATTGAGGGAGAGCAGTGAAGGATGGCCAGACTGATCTCTGGGAAGACAGGCTTATTGTGCGAACAGAGTTTGAGGCGACTGGGCCTGTATTCCATGGAGTTTAGGAAAATGAGTGGTGATCTCAGTGAAATATCTAAAATTCTGACAGGATAGACAGAGAGCAGGAGTATCGTGTGAAGATAGAGGATCAGATATCATTCCATGTTTTTCTCCAAGAACACGGTAGTTGTATTCCTGTGGAACACCATGTTGTAGAAAATCATGCAATATTAATAATGCGGTCTATGGGAAAAAGTGGGGAACAGGCAAACCATCCCTTCCCCCCAAAAATATAAATCAGTAAAAACCAAAAATTTAAGTTACTCTAACACACACGAGCATAGTCTAAGAAAATCTTTAAATCATATATTGTAATGAAACAATGCTGTAAATGTTGCACTTTCACCCTAATGTCACTGACTATAGCACTGTACCTTTCACCAAGCTCTTCGCCAGAAAGCGCGTGAGCAGACTGAGCACATGATGCTGACATGGACTTCCGGTTTGAAATAAAGATCCGTCTAAATGTAGACTACAATTCCTAGTTTCAGTCTCAGTTTCAAGGCTTGCAGAGCAGATTACATTCCTGCTTTAGTGAACACACTGAGGGTGCATTTTGCAGACAGAGGATCCTGAAGCTGGGTTTTGCTCTTCAACTGGTGCCGGGGACGGAATTGCGTGACAGTGAATGGGAGCTCGCTTTATAAAGAGGATGCGCAATTCACGAATTGTGATGCAGACAAGTTGTGTTTAATAAACATGCGCTATTGGAGAACTGCCTGTATATTGAAGGGAGGATCAAAATTGATGGACCAAAGCAACTACTGCAGTTCCCATTTTATATATCCCGACGTTTAAACATGTTAAATGATATGAACACTGTATAGGGCAAATCGCACTGAGGAGATTTTCTCCACTGTCTAGAATGGGGGATGCTCAATGCATTGAATGACCTCCTCCCTTCCCGATGTTCCTGTGCAGTCTGTGGGATAGCTCTGCAAGTCGTGTCACAAGCTCTCAGACGTTCGAAAGGAGGGCTCTGCGGGGACGTTAGGACTGTGTTTCCCATTCCTATTTCCAACAACAAGGCTGAGACCAGGTGTTCTGTCCCGGTTTATCCTTTAAGAATGATGAGCAGTTTGATACAATTGAGTGCCTTGCTTGGAAGTTTCAGAGACCATTGAAGAGTTTATCACATGTCTGTGTATCTGGAGTCACTTTGAGGCAGACCAGGAAAGCACGGGAGACTCACTTCCTGAAACTACACTTGGGAAGGAAAATGGTAATCACAATTGACATTGCCTTCAAAGTCACTATTCCTGACACCAGATTTTAGATCTCGATATTTTATTAATTGTTTTTAACTTCCACCAGCTGCCAGAGCATTAGCCTGGTCTGGATTAGTAATCCAGTGACATTTCCACAACAGCACCATCGCCACATGGTGTCCTATCAGAAACCACACTGAGCTGGTTACTCCTGTGCTGCTTGACAACTCTGTCAAACAGTACTCCCACTAATGTGACTATCGTGATCGGACTGAAGGGATGGTAATTGGACAGATTGTAGTTATTCCCTCTTAGCGGACTGGATATAGTTGAGTAATTTTTCACATTGCCAGGGAGTTGTCAGAGTTGGAGCTGGAATGAAACTGCTTCCCCAGGGACACGGCTTGTTGTGCAGCCCAAGTCTTCAGTCTTATTGCAGGAATGGCGTCAGGGCCCATTGCCATTGGATCATCAACTCAACACTCCTGGCTGAGGACGGTGCAGACACTATATCCTTATCTTTTACACTGATGTATAGAGCAGTCCATTATTTACGATGGAGATACTTATGGAGTACTCTCCTCCAGTGAGTTGTTTAGTAGTCCATTGACATTTATAATTGGATGTGGCAGGACTGCAAAGCTTAGACCTGATCTGTTGGTCTTTAGATAATTTTGTCCTCTCTATCAGATGTTAATCCTACTATTTGGAATGTAACTGGTCAAGTACCATAGTGTTAATGGTTTGTCATCAGGGTTAGGTTCACATGGTTCTGACTCTGGTATGTTCACCCACGCTCCTTACTGAACCATGGATCAGTTTGATGTTAATGGTAGATTGAGAGATTATCCCAGGGAAAAAAATTACAGATTGTGATTGAACACAATTCTGCTGCTGCTGCTGTGATCTACATCATCACATAAATGGCCAGTTTGACCTGCAATATCTGTAATTCAATTCTACTGACTGTCCCCCAATTCACACCGAGACCCATTGACCCATCAGCACTGTACTCAGTGATCTAACCTGGTTTCTGATGTGGTGGCATTTCCATTTTCATATTCTCATTCTGCTAGGATCTCTCCATGGTGTCACGCTTCCAATTTGTCACATTACTTAAATTCTTTAACATATTCATGTGAATCTTTTCCATTCCCGAAACGCCATCTTCTATATTTAAAGTGAATGTGTTTCCCTCTGTTTCTCTCCCTGACCATGATTAAGAGCACTGCAGTGCCCGTGATGCAGCCTTATGCAATTTCAGAGCCAATGAATCTGTGCACCTGGTGGTACTGTTCACTTCCCTGGTACCCAGTGCTCAGTATTGGACAGAGCGTTTGAGCAACTTTGACAGACATCTGTGGAACTAGTTCAAAAACAGATATACCTGAAGAAGCTAAGCAGGTCTGGCAGCATCTTGTGGAATGAAAGCAGAGTTGATCTTCCAGGTCTAGTTTCTCCAGAAATATTTGTGTTTTATTTCCAGTATCCATAATTATTTGTTTATTTGAAAATTTGTGTGTGCCTATTCAACCCTGGAAAAACTCAGCAGGTCTGGCAGAATCTGCAGAGACAGAGAAACCGAGTTAGCGTTTCAAGTCCAGTGTGACACTTCTTCAGAATTGAAATTTATTGGAAAATGGGATTTTTAATCGCTTGACAGAGGTGAGAGAGTGGGTGATGCGTAAAAGAGAGTGTGGCAAAAGATAAATAGGCTTTTAACAGTGGTGAAGGAGAGGGTGATGTGAAAGATGCGAATTGGAGGAAAGGGGTTCTCTCTATTGAGTGCAAGATAAAGGAGATACAACCACACAACGTCATAGCCAGACGAGGAGAGAGAATGTATGAAAATGGAGAACAGTCATAATGGGGTCAGGCTGTGAAGTTATCGAATTGAATATTAACTCCTACAGGCTGTAACGTACCGAGGTGTATAGTGAGGTGTTATTCGAGCTTGGGTTGTGCTTCACTGGAACATTGCAGCTGCTCAGGACCGAAATGTTAGCATGAGAGCAAGGTAGGTTATTGAAATGGGAAGCAATGAGAGGGTCAGGGTTATTCCTACAGACACTGTGGGAGTGTTCCTCAAATCAGTTTCTGTTTTGTCTCCCTGGTGTGAAGGATACTGCATTGTGAGCAGCAATGACAGGAATTTTTAGATTATATTAGATTCAGCCCAACAAGTCCATACCGATCCTCTGAAGAGTAACCCACCCAGACCCATTTCGCTCTAATGGATCTAACACTATGGGCAATTTAGCGTGGCCAATTCACCTGCCGTGCACATCTTTGGGCTGTGTGAGGAAAACGGAGCACCCGGAGGAAACCCTCGCAGACACAGGGAGAACGTGCAAACTCCACACAGTGGCCCGAGGCTCTAAATGAATCCAGGTACCTGGTGCTCTGAGGCAGCAGTGCTAACTACTGAGCCACCGTGCCGGCCTCCAACTGTGTGGAGACTGATTTGAAACAGTACAAGTGAATGAGAGTGCAGTGGGGGCGGCAATGTGGGAGATAGGTCAGTCACAGCATAAGGCCCTGTCCACTGTAATTAGGGGATTCCTGGTTTGAAGGAAAAGCGCTCACGTCAGAGGAAGCTCACTGGAATGGGGCACCATCAATCAGAATCGTCAGAGACGGAGAAACTGGGAGAAAGGAGTCACCCTCCGCTGATCATGTGTTCAGCCACATGCAGAGGTTCCCTCTGAATGATTGAAAAGAACCACACATTAAATGGAGGAGTTCTGACTCACATCTGGTCAGAAGCGTGATGTGGATAGAAACACAGAGGAAAGTCAGTGGGTATACATGGGTAGACGTTCAAGTAGATATCCCATAATGCTCAGCAATTATTTGTTTCTGATCAAAAAGAAGGACTTGATGAGGAGATGAACCACCCATGGTTGACTAAAGCTCTCAAGGATACTATTCAATCACAACTTGATGAGCATTGACATGGGGCCAGATTTAGGGTGTTTATTTCAGGGACTACTGGCAGATGCTAGGCATGAATTTCAGCTGTGCTTCCTGAATTATCCCAGAAACCCCTGCCATTGCTGTTCCATCCACTTCCCTGCTCGTCTCCCCTTCCTGATTCCAGGTTCTCCCTCCAATTACAAAGCATATTCTCTCACATTATTGTCCCTACCCACATCACCTTAAGCTCTTTGATCCAGTCTACCTTCCCTGCACTAGCATCAGGCTGCATTTTGTGATGCCAGTTTTCCTCTGGTCTCAGTGTGGCTCGGCCAATTGGAAAATTGGAAAGTTTCCTTCTTGGAGTAAACCTTATTGAAAACACCTCTCCCCCTTTGAGCTGAATTCACACAGTGATCCAAATTTCAAAATGTATACTCAGTCTACATTTCACTCTGCTAAAGGTAACTGCATTCTTACCATGTGGTATAAGATTTCCCTTCATTACATAGATCTGGCCAGAGATACGTTTTCACTGTAGAGATCATCACTCTCTTTAGACAAAGGAATTCAGGTGTTTGATGCCTTTTTGGCACGAGTAAGAGTTTCCTGCTGCCTTGGTATTGTAACATGGAGAAAAACCAATCATAGTATGAGGTTTGGGCTGAGTGTTGTTTACCTGTCATTTTTAATCTGTACAGGTTAGATGGTTTTTTGAAGTTGGCTCTGTGGGTCGGCACATCATCGAAGGCTGAAGGGCCTATACTGTACTGTCATGTTCTAGGTAATATTGATGAAAAGGAGGTCATCTGGAAAGTAATTGTACATGAATATGCATAGAAACTAGAAGCTGATGTCGGCTATTTGGCCCCTCGCGTTCTGACATTCAACAAGATCGTGACTGACTCCTTTCCGATTTGTATCCAACAATATCCTCTACCCTCAAAAATGCTTAATCTCCTTCTTAACGGGAATATGAATACACGCACCCCCACCCTTAAATTTATGCAAATTATCCATCTCCATTACATTTTTATGGTTTGACAAACGTAATGAGGAGGTCAGATGAACAAGATGAAGCAAATGTCTGAGATGAAGAATTGCGAAATCGTCCAATAGAAGAAAGAAAATAAGATCAGCGATGCCAGAGTTATATAATGCAATGCAATCTACTGCGTGCATTTCTGCTTTATTTGCAAAACGTTTTATGCAGGTACAATAAGTAATGAGGCAACGTCACAGAATTGTATCAGTTATTGTTAACAACATTGAATATAAATGTAGATGTTAATGTTTCAGTTGTATCAGGCACTGGGTGTTGGCAAGTTCAGTTGTCGAGATAGCTCGTCTATCAAACAGAACGATACTAATAGTATGGGTTTAATTCCTGCTCTCACTTGAAGTTTAATTGAGTATAACATGTCTGCAGAGCGGATCCGCTGAAAGAGAAGCATCTAGGAACTATTTTTTGGATAATGAGTTTTAACCAGTGCAGTGCCACAGGGATCAGTGCTGGAGCCGGAAGTATTAACCGCACAATGCGTTGGGTGATAGAAATGAAAGTACTACCTCCATATTTGTGAGTAACACAAACAGAAGTGGGAAGGCAAATGGTGAGGATGATGCAAGGAGTTTATCATGAGATAGAAAAAAAATAGGTGAGTCCACAAAAAGTTGGCATCTGACATATAGCGTTGGAAAGCTTGTACTGATTAACTTTGTCAGATAAAATAGAAGAGTGAACCTAATTTACAGAAAAAAGACTCAGGAATTTCAGGCCCTCGGCTTGACAGTTAAAAAGTTGGCATGTAATTCAGCAATTATAGGAAATTCGAATGCACTATTAACAATTATTTCAAATGTGGTGGTGCATAAATATCATTCTAAACATGTACACGTTTCTATGCAGACTGAACGTGCAAAAATGTGAAAGGTTCTTGTCTAATTTTCTAAGGAAATATGTCGAGGAGATAACAGACATATTGGTAGCAGGTGGGAGAAGCTACACAGAATTAATCTGAGAATTGAGGTA
>NW_025212545.1:24965-27133 GCF_004010195.1 Chiloscyllium plagiosum | reverse complement strand
ACGCATTCTCTCTCTCTCGCACACATGCATTCTCTCTCGTGCACACATTTTCTCTCTCGCACTCATGTATTCTCTCTCTCACGCAAACTCATTATCTCTCTCACGCGCACACGCATTCTCTCTCTCATGCACACATGCATTATCTTTGTCATGCACACACACATTATCTCTCTCACACACGCATTCTCTCTCATGCACACGCAGTCTCTCTCTCATGCACACATGCATTCTCTCTCACACACGCATTCTCTCTCTCTCGCACACACTCATTCCCTCTCTCAAGCACACACACAAATTCTCGATCTTGCACACACGGATTCTATCTCACGCACACACACATTCTCACCCTTACGCTCACACACATTCTCTCCCTTACGCTCACACGCATTCTCTCCATCGCACACACACGTATTCTCTCTCTAATGTACACATGCATTCTCTCTCTCATGCACACACGCATTCTCTCTCACTCACACACGCGTTATCTCTCTCTCACACACATTCTCACGCACACGCACAGTCTCTATCACACACACATTCTCTCTCATTCTCATGCATTCTGTGTCTCACGCATTCTATCTCTCTCTCGCACATGCGCACCCATTCTCTCCCTAACACACGTAGCCTCCCTCATGCACACACTTATTCTCTCTCTCACGCACACACTTATTCTATCTCTCTCATGCACGCATTCTCTGTCCCGCACAAATGCATACTCTCTCTCACGCACGCACTTATTCTCTCTCTCTCTCACACATACTCAATATGTCTCTCACGCACACACACATTCTCTCTCATGCTCACACACATTCTCTCTCTCATGCACACACGCATTCTCCCTCTCATGCACACACACATTATCTCTCTCATGTGCATATGCGTGAGAGAGAGAATGCGTGAGACACAGAATGTGTGTGAGAGAGAGAGAATGTGTGTGAGAGAGAGAATGCGTTTGTGCGTGAGAGAGAGAATGAGTGGGTGCTTGAGGGAGAGAATGCGTGAGAATGAGAGAGAATGCGTTTTTGAGAGAGAGAGACTGTGCGTGTGCGTGAGAGAGAGAGAATGTGTGTGAGAGAGAGATAACGCGTGTGTGAGAGAGAGAATGCATGTGTGCGTGAGATAGACAATGAGTGGGTGAGAGAGAGACAATGCGTGTGTGCGTGAGAGAGAATGAGCGTGTGCAATGCGTGTGTGCGTGAGAGAGAATGAGCGTGTGCAAGAGAGAGAATGCGTATGTGAGAGAGAAAGAATGCGTGTGTGAGAGAGAGAATGTGTGTGTGAGAGAGAATGCATGTTTGCATGAGAGAGAATGCATGTGAGAGAGAGAATGCATGTGTGCGAGAGAGGGAGAATGCATGTGTGTGGAGAGAGAATGAGTGTATGGCGAGAGAGAGAGAATGCGTGTGCAAGAGAGAGATAATGCGTGTGTGCATGGGAGAGAGAATGCGTGTGCGTGAGAGAGAGAATGCGTTTGTGAGAGAGATAATGTGTGTGCGCATGAGAAAGAGAATGTGTGTGTGCATGAGAGAGAATGCGTGTGAGCGTGAGAGAGAGAATGCGTGTGTGCGTGAGAGAGAATACATGAGTGCGAGAGATAAAATGTGTGTGCGAGAGAGAGAATGCGTGTGTGCGTGAGAGAGAAAGCCTGAATGCGAGAGAGAGAACGTGCGTGAGAGAGAGAATGCGTGTGAGTGTGAGAGAGAGAATGCGTGTGTGCGTGAGAGAGTGAATGCGTATGTGCGTGAAAGAGTGAAGGAGTGTGTGAGAGAGAGAATGCATGTGTGTGTGAGAGAGGCCATGCGTGCGTGCGTGAGAGTGTGAATGCATGTGAGAGGGGGATAGAGAATGCGTGTGAGAGAGAGAGAATGCGTGTGTGTGAGAGAGAGAATGCATGTGTGCGTGAGAGAGAATGCGGGTGTGAGAGACAATGCATGTGTGAGAGACAGACAGAATGCGTGTGTATGTGAGAGAATGCGTGCGAGAGGGAGAGAGAATGCGTGTGAGAAAGAAAGAGAATGCATGTGTCCCTGAGACCGAGAATGCGTGTGTTGCTGAGAGAGTTAATGAGCGTGAGAGTGAGAGAGACAATGCGTGCATGAGAGAGAGAGAGAATGCGTGTGTGTGAGAGAGAGAATGTGTGTGTGAGAGAGAGAATGAGTGTGTGTGTG
>NW_025212545.1:20918-23541 GCF_004010195.1 Chiloscyllium plagiosum | reverse complement strand
TCTCTCTCACACACACACGCATTCTCTCTCTCTTGCACGCACTCGTTCTCTCTCACACACACACGCATTCTCTCCCGCACACGCGCATTGTCTCTCTCTCACTCACTCATTGTCTATCTTACGCACACATGCATTCTCTCTCTCACGCACACATGCATTCTCTCTGTCACACACACGTATTCTCTCTCTCACGCACACACATTCTCTTGCGCACGCACCTTCACTCTCTCATGCACTCGCATTCTCTCTCTCTTGCCACATTCCCTCTGTCTTGCAGACATTCTCTCTCTCTCACCCACGCATTGCCTCTCTCACGCACATACGCATTCACTCTCTCACGCACACACGCATTCTCTGTCCCGCACAAACGCACTCCCTCTCTCGCGCACATGCGTTCTCTCTCTCTCGAAACAAACTCATTCTCTCTCTCACACACACGCATTGTCACTCTCTCGCACACATGCATTCTCTCTCTCATGCACACACGCATTCTCCCTTTCATGCACACACACATTATCTCTCTCATGTGCATATGCGTGAGAGAGAGAATGCGTGAGACACAGAATGTGTGTGAGAGAGAGAGAATGCGTGTGAGAGAGAGAATGCGTTTGTGCGTGAGAGAGAGAATGAGTGTGTGCATGAGAGAATGCATGAGTGCGCGAAAGAGAGAATGCGTGTATGCGAGAGAGAGAGAATGAGTGTGTGCATGAGAGAATGCATGCATGTGCGAGAGAGAATTCGTGTGTGCGAGAGCGAATACGTGTGTAAGCGAGAGAATGATTGCGTGAATGAGAGAATTAGTGTGTGCGTGAGAGAGAGAATGCATGATTGAGAGAGAGGGAGAATGCATGTGTGCCGAAGAGAGAGAATGCACGTGTGTGAGAGATAGAATGCCCGTGTGCAAAAGACAGAGTGCGTGCATGAGGTAGTGTGCGTGCATGAGAGAGAGAAAAGTGTGTGTCCGTGCAAGAAAGTGAGTGTGTGTGCAAGAGAAAGAGAGTGCATGTGTGCGAGAGTGTGTGTGTGCAAGAAAGTGCATTCTCTCTCTCACACACACATGCATTGTCTCTCACACAGGCATTCTCTCTCACGCACACATGCATTCTCTCTCTCACACTCACATTCATTCTCTATCTCAGCGACACATGCATATTCTGTCTCAGGGACACACACACTCTCTCTCTCACACACACACGCATTCTCTCTCTCTCACACGCATTCTCTATCTCCCTCTCACATGCATTCACTCCCTCACGCACACACGCATTCTCTATCTCACGCAAACATGCATTCTCTCTCACACACACACATTCTGCCTCTCTCTCGCACTCACGCATTCTCTCTCTCACGCACGCTCATTCTCTTTCTCTCACACACGAATTCTCTCTCTCTCACACACGCATTCTATCTGTCACGCAGACACGCAATCTCTCTCTCACGCACACATGCATTCTCTCTCGCGCGCACACGCATTCTCTCTCTCACGCACACTCATTCTCTTTCTCTCGCACACGAATTCTCTCTCTCTCTCACACGCATTCTATCTGTCACGCAGACACGCAATCTCTCTCTCACGCACACATGCATTCTCTCTCTCGCACACGCGCCTTCACTCTCTCACGCACTCGAATTCTCTCTCTCTCTTGCACACATTATCTCTGTCTTGCACACATTCTCTCTCTCTCACCCATGCATTGCTTCTCTCTCACACACATGCATTCTCTCTCTCACACACGCCTTCACTCTCTCACGTACATACGCATTCTCTGTCTCACGCACGCATGCATTCAATCTCTCTCGCACACACGCATTCTCTCTCTCACACACGTTCTCTCTCTCGCACACACGCATTCTCTCTCTCGCACACACATTTTCTCTCTCGCACTCACGTATTCTCTCTCATGCACATATCATTATCTCTCTCACGCACACACGCATTCTCTCTCTCACGCTCACACGCATTATCTCTCTCACAAATGCATTCTCTCTCTCATGCACACGCATTATCTCTCTCATGCACAACGCATTCTCTCTCTCTTGCACACTCTCATTCTCTCTCTCTTGCCACACACTCATTCTCGCTCGCACACACACGCATTCTTTCTCTCTCACACACATGCATTCTCTCTCTCACATGCATTATCTCTCTCTCTCATGCAAACACGCATTCTCTCTCACACACATTCTCCCTCTCACACATGCATTCTCTCTCTCACACACACACGCATTCTCTCTCTCTTGCACGCACTCGTTCTCTCTCACACACACACGCATTCTCTCCCGCACACGCGCATTGTCTCTCTCTCACTCACTCATTGTCTATCTTACGCACACATGCATTCTCTCTCTCACGCACACATGCATTCTCTCTCTCGCGCACACATACATTATCTCTCTCGCACACGCGCCTTCACTCTCCCACGCACTCAAATTCTCTCTCTGTCTTGCACACATTATCTCTGTCTTGCACACATTCGCTCTCTCTCACCCATGCATTGCCTCTCTCTCACACACATGCATTCTCTCTCTCACACACGCCTTCACTCTCTCACGTACATACGCATTCTCTGTCTCACGCACACACACATTCAATCTCTCTCGCACACATGCATTCTCTCTCTCA
>NW_025212545.1:14389-18027 GCF_004010195.1 Chiloscyllium plagiosum | reverse complement strand
TTCAGTGAAAGGGGAAAAACAGAGGAGGATAGTCCTCAAACTAGGATCGTTGGGAGTCAGTAAAGTCGTATAGTTTGTGACCGCATTACGTTTGTGTGAGTCAAGATTTGAAACCACTTGGCCTCTTGTCCACTTTGTGACTCATTCCCAGTTACAAGTCATTCCACATAAAAAGCTTCACATATCCCTCCATGAGATTCCAGGCTGTAACTCACTCCAAGCTATCTGTTATTTTGTACATAAAGACACCCTAAACCGCTCGTTAAGATTCCAAGCTGTAACTTACTCTGGGGTATCTGTTATTCTGTACATAAGACACCCGAACACCTCGATTAGATTCCAAGCTGAAACTCAGTCTGGGGTATCTGTTATTCTGTATATAAACCATCCTGAAACCCTTGATTAGATTCCAGACTGAAACTCACTCCGGGCTATCTGTTATTCTGTGTATTAACCTCCCTGAACGCCTCGATTAGATTCCAGGTTGTAATTCACTCCGGGTTACCTGTCATTCTGCATATTAACTACCCTGAAAACCTCAATCACATTCCAGGCCTTTACTCACTCCAGGCTATCTGGTATTCTGTACATAAACCACCCCGAACCACGCGAATAGATTCCAGTCTGTAACTCACTCCACACTATCTGTTATTCTGTATATAAACCACCCTGAACCTCTCGATTTGATTCCATCTCCTGTCATGTTAAGCTCATGTTCCCAGCACAATCTAATCTCAATAATGATCAATGTATCACGGGTCCTCCTATCTGCTGGCTGTACGATCATGTTAACTTTCTGATGTTTATGTACAAGACCAGCCGTAGTCTCTGAACATTACTGTTTCAGTATATCTTACCATTTTACACAGAAACATTGTGCTTTTTCTATTCTTACTGTAAATCACGTTCCAGAATATTCGCTTGCACCTGCCAATGTTTTCAATATAATTCACAAAACACTGATAGCAAAGTAGATGACATGATGGGGTGTAGCAAACTGCTACACTCAGTACCTTCATGTTGCAATGCAAAAATATCCAGTCAGAAACCTGCCCTGGGTCAGCGACAAAACCTCCCTGGGTCTGGAAGTGGGGACTAGGCAGAGAACGGGGTTTTCGTCTGTCACTGAGTTAGTTTGGAAATCTGTGCTGCACATGGACATCTCCACATTATATTCAGTTGCTATGTGTGGATGTGTGTGTGATGGAGAGAGTTTAAACTGAGTTTAACTCTGCGTCTCTGCTTAGGGATTCCCTTTCCTTCATATATTTGACTGCAACATCATAGAATGTGTGGGTATCTGCTGTTTCTCTCCCATCTTTCAGAACACATGGAAACCTCCACATACAGCAATTGAATCCTGTCTGGCTCAGCTCATTGTTGAGTTGGTCCATGGTGAGTACTTTCTCTTCTGCTTTCTCTCCTCTCATATCCCGTTGGTCAGTTTGTAAATCACCCAATACCCTCAATTTGACTGCAGTCGGCAGCTCACTCCTGGGTACCTGTTATTCTACACATAATCATCCCAAATCCCCTTGTTAAAATTCCAATCTGTAACTGACTCCCATTTTTAAGGGACTCTGTACAGTAGCCACCTCAATCTTTTGATGAGATTCCAGTCTGTATCGCACTCCTGGGTATCTGTCAGTCTGCATATTAACCATCGATTCCAAACCCTGTTAAAATTGCCCATAGTGCTCAGGGATGTGGAGGTGAGGTGCGTTCGTCAGGGGTAAATGTGGGGAAAATGTTTCAGAACACCCCAAAACCTTCAATGCTATTCCACTTGATGGAGTTTAATTTACATAAACGCACTGTGCTGCATTTTGGGAAAGAAAAAAATTAGCAGGACTTATACACTTAATGGTCAGGTCCGAGGGAGAGTTGCTGAACAAAGAGACTTTGAAGTACAGGTTTGTCATTCCTTGAAAGTAGAGTGGCAGGTGGATAAGATAATGAAGGCAGCGTTTGGTATGCTTTCCTTTATTGGTCAGAGTTTTGAGTATAGGCATTCAGAGATCATATTGCGGCTGGACAGGACATTGGTTAGACCACTGTTAGAATATTGCGTGCAATTCTGGTCTCCTTCCTATCGGGACGCTGGTGTGAAACTTGAAAGGGTTCAGAAAAGATTTACATGTCGGCTGCCAGGGTTGGAGGATTTGAGCTACAGGGAGAGGCTGAATAGGCTGGGGCTGTTTTCCCTGGATAATCAGAGGCTGAGGGGTGACATTATCGAGGTTTATTAAATCATGAGGGGCATGGATGGGATAAATAGACAAAGTTTTTTCCTTGGTGTGGGGGAGTCAAGAACTAGAGGGCTTAGATTTAATGTGAGAGGGGAAAGATATGAAAGAGACCTAAGGGGCAACTTGTTCACAAAGAGAGCGGTACATGAATGGAATGAGCTGTCAGAGGAAGTGGTGTAGGCTTGTACAATTGCAACATTTAAAATGCAGCGAGATGGGTATATGAATGGGAAAGTTTGGAGGGAGATGGGCCAAGTGCTTGAAAAAGAGTCTAGAGTAGGTTAGGATATCTGGTCGGGATAGAAGGGTTGGACCAAAGGGTCTGTTTCCATGCTGTAAATCTCTATGACTGTATGACTCCGCGATCTTGTGACTCACTCTCGGATATCTGTTATTCTATATGTAAACCACACCCCGATTAGATTTCAGTCTGTAACTCACTCCTGGGTATCTGGTATGCTGTATATAAATCACCCCGAACCCCTTGATTTGATTCCAGTCTGTCCCTCACTCCTGTGTATCTGATATGCTGTATATAAACCATTAACTCCTCGATTACATTCCAGTCTGTCCCTCACTCCTGGGGATCTGATATGCTGTATATAAACCACAAGCCCCTAGATTAGATTCCAGTCTGTCCATCACTCCTGGGTATATTGTATGCTGAACATCTCGATTTGATTCCAGTCTGTCCCTCACTCCTGGGTATCTGTTACTGGATCGTGAAATGATCCTAGTTGGATGTTAGACTGAAGACAAGATAAACTATTTGGTCAAATGTTACATTGGGACAGGAACACAGAAAGCTGCTGTTTTATTTCTATTCTGTTCCATATCTCCAAGTTTCAGATTGGGCTGAATTTCTGTCACAATGGGGAAAGTCTCAAAAGCTGGTTACTGTCCTGCATGAATGCATCATCATAACATGAATTACCTTGCAAGATAGGAAATGGAGACAGCTCTTTGAAGGTGTCTTTATCTCTGTGTGTGTGATTCTGTGTCTGTATATGTCTGTTCGTGTGTGATTCTGTGTGCGTGTTCAATGTTAAATAGTTTCAAACTGTAATGATGTTGCCAGTCTCTCTTGCTTTGCCTTATTTATAAACTCAATGTCATCGCTCTGCTGATATAAAATGGTGGCTGTGGGCAAATCTAAGGTGTCTGCCTGACTGATTACTTTCAGGAATACTTTCAGCAAGGGAGGGGGCAATGAATCGTCCATTCATTGATGCTAGCAAAGATAGGAAATGGAGACAGCTCTTCGAAGGTGATTAAAATGCAAATCCAGCGAATTTGCAGCGAATGCGGAGAGATAATGTGACATTCCAGTAAGGTCTGCCTAATATATGAGAGAATCATAATATACAAAACCTGAAAGAGCTCAGCCAC
>NW_025212545.1:8808-13828 GCF_004010195.1 Chiloscyllium plagiosum | reverse complement strand
GTCAGGCTGGGGACAATGTGTGGACAGTGGTGAGGGTCAGACTGGGGACGATGTGTGGGCTGTGGTCATGGTCAGGGTGCGGACAGTGTTGGATGGTTTTGAGGGTCAGGCTGGCGGCGGTGTGTGGACGGCCGTGAGTGTCGTCCGTGGGCAATGTGGATGGCAGTGAGTGACAGGCTAGGGGCGGTTTGTGGACGGCAGTTAGGGTCAGACTGGGGGCAGTGTTGGATGGAGTTGAGGGTCAGGCTGGCGGACGTGTGTGGATGGCAGAGAGTGTAAGACTGGAAGCGGTGTGTGGGCAGCAGTGAGGGACAGGCAGAGGGTAGTGTGGGAACAGCAGTGTGGGTCAGACTGTAGGTGGTGTGCGCACAGTGGTGAGGGTCTGGCTCGGGGCGGTATTGGACGGCTATATGTACCTTTCTTTGATTGCAGCCTTCAGGATTCCCCATTTTTATTCCTCATTTGACGATGGCCCTTTCATATTCCTGCGCCAAGCTCCAGAATTTCCTCCTAAACCTATCCATCTCCCTTTCCTCCCAAACACATTGACCATTCATGTGTCATTTATTCTAATGTCACCTTTTCTGACCTGGTTTCAAATGTGGCCTGTCATATCCCTATATTAAGTGTCTAGAAGTTTACAGCACAGAAAAGAAAGGCTCTGTGTTCCATTGAGTCTGTGACAGTAAAGAAAACTACCACATAACTATCGTAATCAATTTTCCAATACACAGTCCATCGCATAATCTGTCTTGGTATCGCAAACGTGCACCTAAATATGTATTAAATGCATTGGAATTTCTGT
Organism: Chiloscyllium plagiosum; assembly: GCF_004010195.1. NCBI lineage: Eukaryota > Metazoa > Chordata > Chondrichthyes > Orectolobiformes > Hemiscylliidae > Chiloscyllium > Chiloscyllium plagiosum. The sequence continues at coordinate 13,023 of NW_025212545.1, read as the reverse complement.
GTCTCGCACCCTTACAGAGAGTGAGGTTAGTGCAACTGTTTTTCGATGATGATATCACCCACAGGAACACAGAGCAGCTGGGTCTGTGCAAACCAGAGATCGCCCACACATTGGGAAGGATGGCAGGGACCCTGAGAGGGGGCACAGGAGATTTACCAGTATGGTTCAAGGAATGGGGGATTTTAGTAGTGTGTTTTGGATTTTTTTACATTATTCATTGGTATGATATCGGTGTTGCTGCTACATACAGAATATCGATCTACAATAGACAGACTCTCCTTCCCAACATCCCCCGTTGCCTGGTCTGCGGTACCCTTCAGGTTAAACCACCACCACACATCTCTCCCTGATGAGAGAGCATCCCTATGGTCTGGTAGGACAATGCTGACTTTACCTTTTACACATAGATGCCACTGTACCTCGGGGGTGAGGAGAGGGAATGTTAAAGGTGGTGGATGGGACACCACTCAGACACAATGCCTTGTCCTGGACGGTGTTCACTTTCTTTAATATTGTTGGGAGTTGCACTGATGCAGGCAAGTGGAGAATGTTCCAACACAACCCTGATGTGTACCTTATAAATAGCAAACAGACATTGGGGAATCAGGGGTTTGGGGAAACTAAGATTGTTCACCTTGTAGCAAATGAAATTGAGGGTACCCTGTGAGAGAGGGGTTTACTAAAGTAACACGTTATAATAATAAACCTTACACCCATCAGCTCATTATACAAGGATTACATGACACATTGAAGATTTAGGGGGATCTATTGAGAAAATGGTCTGATTCAAAGGAGAACTTTTATGCAGCAAATGGGATTGAGCTGGAATACAACACTCACACACAATTCAAATATCCAGGTCCTGATGAATTGAGTAATTCAATCAGAGTTTGGCATTACAATTACTGAGATTACCATCTGAATGTCCACCTGTAGTATCCTGTAATACAAGTGTATAAAATCCGTCACTGTCAGTTCAGGTTAGAAACTCTCACTATCCCTTCCTCCTGGCCCAGGATGATTGTACACATTACCCCTTGTGGAGGTCAGCAATCAATTCAGGGGGAAATCTACGTGGGTTTCTATGAGTTTCCACCTTGGGACTCCACCAGAGCAGATCTTTGACACATGGGACAGAAAGTTCTCAGATTCAGTGAGATGTGGAGAGCAGGATTTGCCTCCTTTTCTTTCCTTCCGTGCTGCCGCTGTGCCTCATCAATAAGACATGGGTGTGAAGGGGGGGGGGGGCACATTTTTACGGTGAGGGGATTTAAGGTAATATCCTTTTCCCTGGGGGGGGGGGGGGGGGGGGGGGGGGTGGAATCTGCCAGAAAAGGCATAACTGTAAAGTTCGAAGAGGATTGTGAATAGAGAGAGATGCACAGGAGAAGGGGGCACCAAGATGTCAGATGGAGTATAAGTTGGGAAAATGGGATGTTGGCAGTTTTGGAGGTGATAGTAAAGGAATTGAGTTACTATTTAAATGGTGGAAACTGTAGAAAGCTGCGCCACAAAGGGACCGGGGGTAATTGTGCAGGAAACACAGAAAGCTAGCATATTCTGAGTCAGTCACGGAATCAAGGGTTCTCTTTCAGATTCATCAAGTTTAAGGCAACTACAGCACGGGTAAGGCGTTTCAGTAGCAATGGAGCTGGGGTGAGGGAGAGACAAGCAACAATTTAGAGATTGGAATTCCTGGTGCTTGTGATTGTGAAGATGTCTGATCAGAAGATCACCTTGGCGTCAGATATGGCAGCAATATTGTGAAGAGTGTAATGCTTCCTCAGGCATTTCTCAGTGAGAAGTAGGGGCTCAGCAGTAGGGGAAAGGTATTTGGAAGAGCAACTGAAGGCAATGCGTTTAACCATTACAATGTTTCATTGGAGGAACTTGCAGCTAATCGAGTAGTGGGAGCATGGTTAGCAGTTTGATAACTGAGTAACAGTGGAGCAGTGGTGAGGGATGATGACCAGGGAGTACTGGGCATTGCCAGTGTACATGTGAAACCCAACACGGTATTTTTCGATGATGTCATCTCCTGACAGTATGTAGGTGAGGTACAGGATGGACCAAGGATAGATCCTTAGATTTCCTACAGTGTGGAAACAGGCTCTTCGGCCCAACAAGTCCACACTGACCCTCCGAAGAGGATCCCACCCAGACCCATTCCCATATGCTTACCCCTGATTAATGCACCTAACACTACGGGCAATTTAGGATGGTCATTTCACCTAACCAGCGCATCTTTGGACAGTGGGAAGAAACCGGAGCACCCCGAGAAAACCCACGCAGACACTAGGAGAATATGCAAACTCCACACAGACAGTCGCCCGAGGCTGGAATCGAACTGGGACCCTGGTGCTGTGAGGCAGCAGTGCTCACAACTGAGCCACCGTGGTAGCCAACCCTTCAGGGACACCACATACAAGGAATTCAGGAAGGAAATCAGAGAGGTATCACAGCTACAGAAGTTACCATTGTCGAGGAGGGTCTGCCTACTGAGTCAGCATGGGTAGAAATTAGGAACAGTAAGGGAGCAGTCACCTCATTAGGGGTTTACTACAGGCCCCCCAACAGCAGCAGGGAGATTAAAGAAAGCATTGGTCAGCAGATTTTGGAAAAAAAGTTGACTGGAGTAGTGTAGTTGTAATGGGTGACTTTAACTTTCCCAAAATTGATTGGAACCTTCTTCGAGCAAATGGTTTGGAAGGAGCTGTTTTTGTAAGGTGTGTTCAGGAGGGTTTCCTAACTCAGTACGTTGAAAGGCCGACGAGGGGAGAGGCCATTTTGGATTTGGTGCTCCGCAATGAGCCGGGGCAGGTGTCAGATCTTGCAGTGGAAGAGCATTTAGTGATAGTGACCACAAGTGCCTCACATTCTACATAGCTATGGAGAAGGAGAGAAGCAGGCACAATGGGAGGATATTTAATTGGGGAAAAGGAAACTATGATGCTATCAGACGAGAGTTGGGAAGCATGGAGTGGGAGCAATTGCTCCAGGGAAAGAGCACTATAGACATGTGGAGTCTGTTTAAGAAACAGTCATTGCGAGTGATGCATAAATGAGACAGGCAAGAAGGGGTAAGATAAAGGAACCTTGGATGACGAGAACGGAGGAGCTTCTCGTTAAAGGAAATAAGGCAGCTTACGTAAGGTCGAGGAAACAAGGGTCTTGCTCAGCTCTAGAGGATTACAATCAGGCGAGGAAGGAGTTCAAAATAGCTTGAGGAGAGCCAGGAGGGGATACGAAAAAGGCTTGGCAGGAAGGATTAGGGAGGATGCAAAGGCATTTTACACGTATGTGAGGAATAAGAGAATGATCAAAGAAAGAGTAGAGCCGATCAAAGATAGCATAGGGAACTTGTGTATCGAGTCTGAGGAGGTAGGGGAAGCCCTAAATGTGTTTTTTGCTTCTGTCTTTACTAATGAAAAGGACCTTGTAGTGAATGAAACCATTGAGGAGCAGGTAAGCATGCTGGAACCGATAGAGATTGAGGAAGCTGATGTGCTGAACATTTTGACAAATATTAAGATTGTCAAGTCGCCAGGGCCAGACCAGATTTGTCCTCAGCTGCGTTGGGAAGCGAGAAATGTAATTGCTTCGCCGCTTGTAAAGATCTTTGCATCCTCGCTCTCCACCGGAGTCATACCCGAAGACTGGAGGGAGGCAAATGTAATTCTTCTCTTCAAGAACGGAAATAGGGAAATCCCCGACATTTACAGACCAGTCAGTCTCACGTCTGTCGTCTGAAAGGCGTTAGAAAGGACTCTGATGGATAGGATTTATGACTATCTGGAAGAGCATGGCTTGATTAAATGCAGTCAGCACGGCTTTGTGAGGGTGAGGTCATGCCTCACAAAACTTATTGAGCTCTTTGAGGATGTTACTAGACACGTCGTTGAGGGTCGAGCAGTGAATGTGGTGTATATGGACTTCAGCAAGGCATTTGATAAGGTTCCCCATGGTCGGATCGTTCAGAAGTTCAGGAGGAATGGGATACAGGGAAATTTAGCTGTCTGATACAGAATTGGCTGGCCAACAAAAGACAGCGAGTGGTAGTTGAAGGAAAGCATTCTGCCTGGAAGTCAGTGGTGAGTGGTGTTCCGCAGGGCTCTGTTCTTGGGCCTCTACTCTTTGTAATTTTGAATAATGACTTGGATGGGGAGATTGAAGGATGGGTTAGCAAGTTTGCAGACGACACAAAGATTGGAGGTG
>NW_025212545.1:0-6068 GCF_004010195.1 Chiloscyllium plagiosum | reverse complement strand
TTGGATGTGTTATAAATGGATGTTCAATGGAAATGTTCAAGAGGGGATTAGATGATTATTTCGACTAAAAGAAATGTGTTATGGTATGGGGAAAGCAGGAGATCACTGCACTGTAATGAACTCAGATGAAGAGCTGGTGCAAACATCATGGGTTAAATGACACCCTTCTTGCCTTAAGATTTCTGTGTGGATTGGTTCGATGTCTCAAGAGTTCTCCAACTCTAATAATACTGTGTCTCCATAACCTCATTGATCCTGTGCGACCCATTTTTACCTCTGAAACATCCGTCAGTCAAAGCACTTCTCCTTATCTCTGTACCTCATACAGGCCATTTTATAAACCTCCTTTCTCTGCAATCTCCTCTAAATACTCCCTCTCTTTATAGTAATTCTCAAGGCTTGGCAGCTCTCCCTTTGTCTGTAATTACTCCGATACATAGAAAGCTCCCAATCTTTACAATCTCCACCAGCTCACACAATCATCAGTCTATCAATGTCACTAACTGCCTCCCGCTCTGATAAATCTCATGGTCTCCATAACCTCCTCCAACCATTACACTGTTCATTATTCAGTGCACTTTCTCCGTCCCTTACAAATCTGCCCATCACTTAAACTTTCTCAAGTCCCTACAATTTTCCATGTTGTCTGACGTGCTCCAATGTGTGATCTGCTGTGTAAAATCCTCTGGTCCCGACAGCACTCCCGATTCTGTGACCACCTTCTGTCCCTGCACAGGTCACTATCTCTGCAGCGTCCACATTCTGAAATCCCACCCTATCTGTGGAAACACCTCCAGCTCTCCTTATTTTTGGAATCTCCACCAGATCAAAAGAACCCTCCATGTATCTCGAATCTTCATTCGCCCCTTCAAATCTCACTGTCTCTGAAATTCCTCCCGCTACTGCAATACCCTCCATTAAATCTTCCAAGAAAAGTCACGTTCTTTCCAGGAGAACCTCGTCTTATTAATCTCCTGCAGTGCCAATGCAAGTTTTTTTTTGTTTTCTGCAAGCTCTCTATCTCAAACCCTTCACCTATAACTTCCTTATTATCTCTAATCTCATACACAAAGTAGATCTGCCTGTGTGTCTGTGACCTTCTCCACGAGGAGGAATGGTTTTCGGGAGTTTGGGTAGAGTTTGAGTCTGGAGGATGTCATAAATGTATGACTGTTTGTAGATAGTAGAGGATTTACAGAGATAGGAAGGGTGACAGAACATGAGGGATGTCACAGAGACTGATATTCGTAGGCACAGAGAAAATAATCTGTGGTTTGCCTGTAATGATACAATTTGAAGAGGAAAAAATGCAATCAAACTGCAAATGTAGGGGTCTATTATTGAGTTTGGAATCTGCCTGTTCTAACTGTGGGACTCCATACTGGAATAGGTGCGAGAATCTGACACCGCATAGGCTGGGTAGCGTCTGTAATCTTCCAAATCGTATTTGGGAGATTGGTTCCAGGATAGGTGAGAGCAGCTGACGATATTCAGGCATGGCAGGAAGCAGGGGATTTTCCTGATCTGATTGTGAGATTAATTTCACATATCTGCATGTGATTCCAAACTGACATTGTTACAACAGACGTGACTGCTTAAAGACAGCAATTCCCAGGTAGGAATTGTTGAACAGGGTCAACTCAACAGAGCCTCAGATAAGATTAAGTTCTCATTTCCTGAAATGTTAGAATTGAAAAGTATTTTATGAGAACAAAGCTTGTTTCATCTGGTGTGAATTCAGTCTGCATCATTGACCCGAATCGCTATGGTAGGACAGATAAGTTCACGTGTCACAGTGTGGGCTCTATCTGCAGGCCTTGTGTGCCTTAACCACTTCTCACAACACAACCTAGCCCTCCCACATCCGTTGGATTCTTGTTCTGATACAGACAGACACAAGTATGATTTTCATCAGGATTCATGGAGAGTTTCTCTTTGTAAGTTTACAGTAGACACAATATTGATCTGGCTGGTCCAGCTCACTTTTCACTTCAACCAAAACCTAAAACTATCTTTGTCCTTGTAATGTCCTTCAGCGCCTAGAACAATCCATGTCTCTATAATATTCCACTGTCTTCGCACGCCTTCCTAAATCTGTAAACTTTTCCAAAATTTACATTCAGCATGCTGTCTGGCACTTGCTCTCATCTCCAAATTCCTTCCTGTTTCTATCAACAAGGCCAATGAAATAATAGAACAAATAGACTGAAATAAGACAGATATGACTGCAGTGTGACCAAGACTGAGAACCGGATAATCAAAGGCTTTCAGAATTTATACAAGAAGGAGAAAAAGACCACCACAGTGAAGTAGCATTGTGTATAAAGGCTGGGATCAGTACTTCTGTGATGCTAATCAATTTACACACTTCTCCTCTCTGTCCTCTCCCCGATCCCTTTCCATTGATTCTCTAGATATTGTCTACATATCAGACATTTCTAGAACACAGACTACTCTGGAAATTGTCTGCACTGATTAAAAAGAAGGTGCCACCCAGCTTCATCCTTTCAAAACAATACCTTTTTATGATTCCACAGAGACTGTAGGACTTCAGGTTCAGATCTAGGCACATTTATAAAAAATTCCAGAGTTTCTGCCTCGACTCCGCTTCCATGCATCACTCCCAGATCCCTTCCTTACTTTGGGTAAAATAACAACTATCCTCACCATTTCTCTAATATTTCAGCAAATTACATGAAATATTTGCTGCTGGTAACTGAGCTCTCCAATAAGAACAAGACAGTCTCTCCCTCTCTATCCAGGACCTTAACAACATGTGCAGACTAATCAAATCTCCTCTCGGCATCCTCCACTTCACCCTTTCCTCAGAACTGCATTATCACTTTCCCAGGATAACAAACCTTTTCTGTACCACCTTCAAGGGTGAAACATGCTCGAAACGTCATTTCTCCTGGCACCCTGTATCTGACCTGCTGTGCTTTTCCCACACCACACTCTTTGACTCTAATTTCCAGCATCTGCAATCCTCACATTGTTCCTCTACACTCTCCATTCTAATTCCATCCTTCCATGTGCTATAGTGACCAGAACTACAAGCAGCACACAGGCTGTGATTGATCTAGTTTTTATACAGTTCTTGTATAAGCTTCCTGCTCTTACATTCTGCACTTGAACTGAGAGAGGAAATGGTGCCATTTGCTGCATTATTTAGATTATTGATGTTGCCGGCTACCTTCAGGGTAAAAGCAAATTACGGCGGATGCTGGAATCTGAAACCAAAAGAGAACATGCTGGAAAATCTCTGCATGTCTGGCAGCAACTGTAAGGAGAGAAAAGAGCTGACATTTCAAGTCTAACTGACCCTTTGTCAAAGCAAACAAAAGGGAGAAATAGAGAGGTATTTATACTAGGATCTGTCCACACTGACAGTACGCTCATTTATTGTGTATTCTTTCTATTGATTGCTGTCCCTAAATGACTTGACTTGCACTTCTCCAGGTTGCTTGGTACATTCAACTGGACCTCATTGCTTCCATTTTTAAACAGACTGCTATGTGTTCACTCATCAAATCAAGTAAGTCACATCAACTGTACGAATCTCTGCATGAAAACAAAACAGCCAGATTAATTACACACATATTTCCCTGCAGAAATTCAAGCTGACAGTCCTGGATTCCTCTGGGATTTTCTAAGGTCCATTCTTCCTGCCGCGCAGAATTCCGATCTGTAAGTATTCAGTCAGCCCCTTGCTTCATACTAAACTAAGCTACAATACCAGTAGGTGTCTGACACTTTGCCTCTTTTCAGTGAGGAACCGAAAATGATGAACAATGAGCAAACATGGGAGGGGATTTTTCTCCCCAGCTTCTTTATAGGTCCTCTCTCTCTTTAAGTTTATAACTTCCAATAATTTGCACGACAAAATCTACACAAGACAAGGGCCTGAATCTTTTGAATTGGCCAATTTCATTTCTGTCAGTTTCATAGAGGGTTTGTCTCCACAAATCTAAGTGAATGTTCTCATAATAACAACATCCTGAATCTGCCTCATTAACTACCTGCCCTGCCTCTATGTCCCTTCTTTCACCTGATCCGAACCTAATGAGTATTTTCCGCTTTGTGATAGGTATGAGAACTGCGCACTTCCCAGATATCCCAGAATGCAACAGATTCCCTGCTACAGATGCCATTTTAAACAAGTCATTACAGTCTGAGATTGATCATCCGAAACTGTCCTGGGTGGGGGGAGGGGGGCATTGGGAAAGGTAGTAAACTGAGGGCCCTACTTTGTGGCTGAGCCCCTGACGTTCTGGTGGATGGCATGGTGCAGGACAGGGACACTATCTTCCTCCAGGAAAAATAGACAAAGGCTTTTCCCAGCGGTCGGGGAGTCCAGAACTAGAAGGCATAGGTTTAGGGTGAGAGGGAAAGATATAAAAGAGACCTAAGGGGCAACGTTTTCACACAGAGGGTGGTGCGTGTATGGAATGAGCTGCCAGAGGATGTGGTGGAGGCTGGTACAATTGCAACATTAAAGAGGCATTTGGATGGGTATATGAATAGGAACGGTTTGGAGGGATATGGGCCGGGTGCTAGCAGATGGGACTAGATTGGATTGGGATATCTGGTCGGCATGGACGGGTTGAACCGAAGGGTCTGTTTCCATGCTGAACATCTTTACGACTCTATGACTGGCAGGGGAAGCCATGGCACCAAACCTGCTAGCTTGTCTGAGATTGACCCGAGTTCCAGTGAGGTGCCAGCCTTCTGGGTGAATGCCCGACAGTGTAAGAAGAATGTCAGTGACCAGGGTAAGTGCCACTATTTGTACTTTGCGACCTTGCCCCCCCTCTCTCTCTCTCTGTTACTGCACCCACGTCCCACCAAGACTCATGTTCTCCTACTCTCAGTGAATGCAGCACCGTCTCTCGGTTTCTCTCTAACCTCTTCTCTGTCCTACTCGCCAGCGCTACCTGGTGTCTGTGCTGCCCACTCACCTCCCCAACTGTCGCTCAGCTGCCCCAGCACTAACAGCTGTAACAACCACTTCCATCTCCCTAATACCTCTTGATAATTCTCTCATTCCAGGAGGAACTATCCCACAATAGGGCAGAAAGAGCCAAAAGGGAATGAGACAGCCCCACCCCCTCACAGGGGACTTATCCTGACCCTAACAACCACGAGTGGCTGACTGAATGTGTCCAAACTCCTGGACTGGGATCTGAGACTCCCCCTGACACACTGTGCTGGGCACCAGGACTGACCGTGTCCAAGCTCGCTGACTGGGATCTGAGACTCCCCCTGACTCACTGTGCTGGGCACCGTGAGTGACCGTGTCCAAACTCCTGGACTGGGATCTGAGACTCCCCCTGACTCACTGTGCTGGGCACCATGACTGATCGTGTCCAAGTTCCCTGACTAGTATCTGAGACTCCCCCTGACTCACTGTGCTGCGCACCGTGACCTTAACTGACTGTGAACAATGATATTCAGCTTTCTGGGTTTGTGTCTGTGCTAAACACCAAGGCAATACAGCAGGCGGGTGAGCCTGGTAGCTGTAGCTGAGGAGAAACACTTTTGAGGGCGGGGTAAGACAAGGCAACAAATCTGTGAGCAATCACGTCCGCTCAAAGTGAGTGTGCACAATAACGGAATGAGCAGCCCAGAAGGCCAATCCATGAGCTGGATAGATGTCCCTGAGCACAGTGTCCTTGCAGCAGCATTGAGTGTGTACAAAAACTGAGTGAGAAGCCCAGAGAGACAGACCATGAGCTGGATCTGTGTCCCTGAGCACAGTGCCCTTGCAGCAGCATTGCAATGAGAGTTGTCAGTGCACCCTGAGCTGCAGCATTGAAGTACAGAAGTGTACCATCAGTTCGTCGGAGATGTGCTGGGAATGCATGGTGAGGCTGGCATGTAACATTCGTGGGTGTGGAGTACATTCAGCTTCTGTTCATGCAGTGTCCCCCGAGACGTTGGTGGCCAGGATAGAAGTCTGCAAGAGCGAGCGGCGAGATGGAGTCACCAGTTACCAGGTCTGACTTACATGTCAAAATCTCCATATTGAGTATCCCCACAGTGGGGGAGGATATGAAACTGCAAGTTGT
>NW_025212544.1:19951-27129 GCF_004010195.1 Chiloscyllium plagiosum | reverse complement strand
CGGTGAAAGACCCCCTTTGTTCTGCCCGAAACTTGTGGGTCTTCCAGGGCAAGGAGTTGACCATGACCGAGTGTTGTAGACTGGCCCATCCCAAGCTCCAGGACTACGCGCTGAGGGACGCGCTGAAGCTTGGGGCAGCTGCTGCCAAGGGGCAGTGGGGAAAGGCCACCGTCTGGGGTCTTCCTGCTGAAGGTAAATGGGGGTCCGTTCAGTTATTGGACCCTCCCCCAGTGCCTCAAATACAGCCTGGTTCAAGTAAGAGATGGTTTTGGTTTGTTTGGATAGAATCAAACTTTCCTTGACATACTACTGTACAGAACCGAACTGCGCTTGTGACTGCATGTGCATACAGAGATACTTTTTACGAATAAAGTATATTTTTGACATTTTAAAGAAAAGCCACTAAACTCTCGGCAACAGACACCAGAGAGCAATCCTGACTCAGGCCTTGGGGCTGACTTTGAGGGGTCGGGAGGCGAGTTACCCCCCCTAGAGAGCTCCCAGCCTCTGACCCGCTCCTGTCGGGGTATTTATACGGCTGGGTCAGTTAAGAATCTGGTCGATGGGAAGACCCAAAGTGTTGGGGATTCCGTGACAGCGGTGCTCTTGAGTATGAAGGGGTGATGATTAGATCCGCTGTTGTGGGAGACGGTCATTGCCTGACGCTGGTCAGACCAAGTTGGAACGTTACCTTGTCCAGGCTTTCCCAATGCTTTCCTTCAGTATCTATGGAGCCATGAACATTAATGGGCAATCCACCCAGTTGTGACTTTAAGAATGGATGGGGGGTGTTGGGGGTGGGGAAGGGTGGGAGTTGGGGAAAGGTCATCGATAAAGGCGCTGACGAGGGTTGGGTTTGGAGTGCTACCCTGACGGACTGCGGCAGGTTTGTACCGGAACTGAGAGAGTTCACCTCCAACAAGCACAAATGTGCCAGGTATAATTCCAGCCCCCATGCAGTGGGAGTGAGGCCTTGTAATGAGATCGGACTTGTGACACTTCGGAATTCTTTGCCCCCAAAGGGCTGTGGATTAGATTGGATTCCCCTACAGTGTGGAAACAGGCCCTTCGGCCCAACCAGTCCACACTGATCCTCCGAAGAGTAACCCACCCAGACCCATCTCCCTCTGACTAATGTACCTAACACCATGGGAAAATTAGTGTGGGCCAATCCACCCGAACCTGTACTAAACAAAATACAGGATTATGGAAACATCAGTGCAGGGTACTGAGGTGAGGCTAACAAATTTTGAAATAAAAATTGATGCGACTGAATTACTGGAACAGTTGATAAACCCTGCCCCCATTTATTTCACTGAGGGTCCAATGTTTATTAGTAGAGTGACCACTCTCCACTGGACATTGATGGCTCCCCTGTGGAGATCATGAAGTGCGCCAAAGGTCTTAGCGTCCACCTGGCGGAGAGTCTCGCCCAGACCCTCAACACCAGCTGCATAGCTAGGAAATCCCAGCAGCGTCTTCTACTTTCTGCACAGGCTGAGGAAAGCCCACCTCCCAGCCCCCATCCTCCCCATATTCGACAGAGGGTTCATTGGGAGAGTACTCTGAGCTACTGCATCACTGCCTGGTTCGGGAATCACACCGTCTCGGATCATCAGACCCTCCAACGGTTACTGAGGATAGCTGAGAGGATCATTGGGGTCTCTCTCCCCTCCATTACAGACAGTTACACTACACGCTGATTCCAAAGGCATTCTAGCACACTGTTCTAGAACAATGTATGATGTAGTGATATTGTACTGACCTAGAACAGCATATAATGCTGTGTGATATCACACGGATCTTGAACACCTTGTAATGCAGCATGATATCAGCCAGACCTAGAACAGTGTGTAATGCTGTGTGCTATCACACTGATCCAGAACAGCGTGTAAAGCTGTGATATCACACTGATCTAGAACAGCATGTAATGCTGTGATATCACACTGATCTAGAACAGCATGTAATGATGTGTAATATCAGCCTTATTTAGAACAGTGTGTAATGCTGTGTGATTTCACACTGATCTAGAACAGTGTGTAATGCTGTGATATCACACTGATCTAGAACAGTGTGTAATGCTGTGATAGTACACTGATCTAGAACAGTGTGTAATGCTATGATAATACACTGATCCAGATCAGTGAGTAATGCTGTGATATCACACTGATCTAGAACAGTGTGTAATGCTGTGTGCTGTCATGTTGATCGAGAACAGTGTGTAATGCTATGATATCACACTGATCTAGAACAGTGTGTAATGCTGTGATATTACACTGATCTAGAACAGTGTGTAATGTCATGATATTACACTGATCTAGAACAGTGTGTAATGCTGTGCGCTGTCACACTGTTCTAGAATAGTCTGTAATGCTGTGTGCTGTCACACTGATCTAGAACAGTGTGTAATGCTGTGTGCTGTCACACTGATCTAGAACAGTGTGTAATGCTGTGTGATTTCACACTGATCGAGAACAGTGTGTAATGCTGTGTGCTGTTACAGTGATCTACAACAGTCTGTAATGCTGTGTGCTGTCACACTGATCTAGAACAGTGTGCATTGCTGTGTGCTGTCAGGCTGATCGAGAACAGTGTGTAATGCTGTGTGCTGTCACACTGATCTAGAACAGTGTGTAATGCTGCATGCTGTCACACTGATCTAGAACAGTGTGTAATGCTGTGTGCTGTCACACTGATCGAGAACAGTGTGTAATGCTGTGTGATTTCACACTGATCGAGAACAGTGTGTAATGCTGTGTGCTGTCACAATGATCCAGAACAGTCTGTAATGCTGTGTGCGGTCACACTGATCTAGAACAGTGTGTAATGCTGTGTGCTGTCACGCTGATCTAGAACAGTGTGCAATGCTGTGTGCTGTTACGCTGATCTAGAACAGTGTGTAATGCTGTGTCTGTCACTCTGATCTAGAACAGTGTGTAATGCTGTGTGCTGTCACGCTGATCTAGAACATTGTGTAATGCTGTGTGCTGTCACTCTAATCTAGAACAGTGTTTAATGCTGTGTGCTGTCACACTGATCTAGAATAGTGTGTAATGCTGTCTGCTGTCATGCTGATCTAGAATAGTGTGTAATGCTGTGTGCTGTCACGCTGATCGAGAACAGTGTGTAATGCTGTGTGCTGTCACGCTGATCAAGAACAGTGTGTAATGCTGTGTGCTGTCACACTGATCTAGAACAGTGTGTAATGCTGTGTGCTGTCACACTGATCGAGAACAGTGTGTAATGCTGTGTGCTGTCACACTGATCTAGAATAGTGTGTAATGCTGTGTGCTGTCTCCCTGATCGAGAACAGTGTGTAATGCTGTGTGCTGTCACGCTGTTCTAGAACAGTGTGTAATGCTGTGTGCTGTCACATTGATCTAGAATAGTGTGTAATGCTGTGTGCTCTCACGCTGATCTAGAATAGTGTGTAATGCTGTGTGCTGTCATGCTGATCGAGAACAGTCTGTAATGCTGTGTGCTGTCACACTGATCTAGAATAGTGTGTAATGCTGTGTGCTGTCACCCTGATCGAGAACAGTGTGTAATGTTGTGTGCTGTCACACTGATCTAGAACAGTGTGTAATGCTGTGTGCTGTCACACTGATCTAGAACAGTGTGTTCTGCTGTGTGCTGTCACGCTGATCTAGAACAGTGTGTAATGCTGTGTGCTGTCACTCTAATCTAGAACAGTGTGTAATGCTGTGTGCTGTCACACTGATCGAGAACAGTGTGTAATGCTGTGTGTTGTCACGCTGATCGAGAACAGTGTGTAATGCTGTGTGCTGTCATGCTGATCGAGAACAGTGTGTAATGCTGTGTGCTGTCACTCTGATCTAGAACAGTGTGTAAGGCTGTGTGCTGTCACACTGATCTAGAGCAGTGTGTTACACTGCCCAGATCTGACCCAGTGTAGAGGGGTTGCTGAGGGGTCATAGTGGGGAGTAGACCCCTTGGAGAACACATTGGGCTCTCGCTCCCCCAACATCTCACCTCGCCTGAACCCAATCCCCCAGCAGAGCGATAGCACTCTGCCCTCCAATATCCTCCAGCAGCGGCAGATCAGCGCTTTGTGCAGTGAGCTAGAAGTGAGTGATTATTCTCCACCTCGATGCCAGTATTAAATAACAATCCTCTCAGCCTTCGGTGCTGCAGGAGCTGTCCCAGAGCACAAGTAAATCTCCGAGCCTTGCTCCGTCCCGCTGACTCTGCAGCACTCAATCAAATTACTGCCTCCGGCTTCTACTTAAAAGCACATCAAGGCAAGAGAGCTTGGCTGGCTGCAGCACTGACGCCAAACGGCAGATCAGTCAATGGAAGTACGCACTCGCTTCACCTGGGCCCTCCATTAGTTTCTCAGCTGACATCCTTTGATGGTTGTGTAAAGCCTCACTGCTCACCCTGGGGAGACACATCAGGCGCTGCGGCATGATGAAGACAGTCAGGAATAAATCTATCCCTCTTTTCTGTAATGGTGGTGGAGGGGGGGGGTAAGAGTTCTGCTTAGAAATCCGTCGTGCGGGGGCACAGCAAGAGGCCACTCTTCCCCTCGCCCTTGTGCCATCCCTTTGGGACGGCTAACTGACTTAACTCCACTCCACAAACTCCACCCCCACTCTGTCACCCCCTTCTTAAATATTTCATCAACCCTGCTACCTTTGAAGCAGTTAGCTGCGCAAAAACAAAAAAAGAATAAAGTCAGCTCAAAGGAAAAACAAAATCCCCTCCAGTTCTCCAGAATGTACCGGATGGTAGCTCCATACGCCCCACCTTGACCCCCCCACTCCCCCTCCCCCCCCCACCCACTCCCACCGCCATCCCTCCTGAGACCCCGAGAGACCGTGAGTCCCTCTGTCCCCTAGCTTCTGACACATTCAGCAGGATGGACTCTCGCGGTAGCGTCCTTACCTCTGGTACACCGAAGGCCCGAGCTCTGAGGCAGTGGCTGACCGTTTCCAGATCTCTGTACTCGATGGTGCAGAGGTGAGCACCTCCATTCAACCAGAGAGAGCGCACAAAGGCTGAGGGGGAGATGCTTGCAGGTTTTGGGGAGCGGCTGCGCACTGCTCTGTGGTGAGCCAGCATGGACCGGATGGGCCGGATGGCCTACTCCAGCGCCATGCTGAATCTCGGGCTCTCCGGGGACTCATTTGCCTTTGAATAGACTCTCCTTCACCTTGGTTCTGATGACCAACGTAGTAAATAAATAAAGCAGGATGGGTTTGAATCATCAGACAGCCAACCTGTGGAAGTGAGCTCACCTTTGACCTGCGTGCATCAGTTTAGATCCGTGGCGACACTCGTCTGAAAACACTATCGCTCAAGTACCATACACTGTGCGGTACTGTCCAGAAAGTGGTTCCATGGAGTCACCCTCTAAACGTTCGTTTTCCTCAATTCATTCCCACCATGTGCATACAATTTGGGGTGGGTCTCACGGCACCAAGGACCCGGGTTCGATCCCAGCCTCAGGGCGACTGTCTGCGTGGGGTTTGCACCTTCTCCCCGCGTCTGTGTGGGCTTGCCCCGGTTTCCTCCCACAGTCCAAAGGTGTGCAGGTCAGGGTGGACTGGCCCATGCTCAATCGTCCAAGGTGGGTTAGTCCCGGGAAATGCCGGGTGTGAGGGGAATGGATCCGGCTGGGATGCGTGTTGGCGTGGACCCGTTGGGCCATATGGTCTTCTTCCACACCGCAGGGAGTCTATGCCCACCGACGGTTGGCACGTCAAAGGGCAATCAGATTTTGATCGTCTGTGTTTTTGTAACCTCCAAACCCTGACCATTCCTGCCTGGGTCACCCACTCACCACCCGAAATCAAAAACCCCTGAGCTCAGGGCAAACTAGGCAGCCCCCGCTCGGACTCACGCTGAGCCTGGGTCTGCCTTCTGACCCTACACTGGCATCCTGTCCCGTAATGCCTCGATATTAAAATCAAATCCCTCTGCGGCTTGGTTTTCTCTTCGTGACCTCTGAGCTGTCCAGCCAATTCCCAGGCCCTCTTGTCTATTTAAGTCAAGTGTCAACTACAAGGCTGTCGGTCTGGAGTTACATGTAGGCCAGGCCAGATAAGGATGGCAGGTTCTTCCCTAAAGGATTGCCAACAATCAATCGATAGCTATCATTAGATTCTTAATTCCACATTTTATTTTGAAAGTTAAACTCAAGCTCTACCATGGCAGGATTTGCACCTGGGTCTCTGGACTAACTGCCCAGTGATAACACCACTAGGCCATCACCTCTGTCTTATCCGCCTTGAATCAATTTAAAGACCGAGCTCCCACTACTTCCTGGGGGGACATATTCCACACTTCAACGACCCCCTGAGAGAAAATATTTCTCCTCACTTTTGACTTTTCTCCATTAAAATACTCCTTAAAGCATCACTTAACAGTCCTGAAGTCTCCTCACGTTGCTCCAAGTCAAACTCCTGTAAAGTATGTCTTTTGATTTGTTTTCCTGTGTGGAAGGTGTTATACAGATGGAGGTGGCAGTTGTTTAGTATTTTGACAGCCGGTTGTAAAGGCAGATGGAGTTGATCCTTGTGGTATCCCAGTGGAGCGTTGCAGTATGTCCAGCTCAGACAAAGTTGCGCTGTTCTAACCAGGTGAAGTGACTTCCCACTTTTCCCATTTTCGGTACATCCCAGCAGGATTCTGTGGTAAAAGGAGGCTGTGCTTGCCAATCCAGCAAGTGTTGGACTGTTTCTCATGCTTTGACGCACACAGACACACACGTAACACACACGCCACACACGCACACAGACACACATACACACATGCAACACGCACACACACAGACACACACATACAACACACACAGACACACGCACACACAGACACACACACACAGCACACACACAGACACACACACAAACACAGCGAGGGAAGGACACGCGCGCACACACACACACACACATAAACACAGCGAGGGAGGGACACGCGCACACACACACACACAAACCGAGGGAGGGACACGCGCATTCACACAGCGAGGGAGGGGCACGCGCAAACACACAGCGAGGGAGGGACATGCGCACACACACACACACAGCGAGGTAGGGACACACATACACACACACAGCAAGGGAGGGACACGCACACACACACACACACACAGCGAGCGACGGACACGCGCACACACACAGCGAGGGAGGGACACGCGCACACACACACACACA
>NW_025212544.1:15809-19907 GCF_004010195.1 Chiloscyllium plagiosum | reverse complement strand
GCATACAACACACACAGACACAGACACAGACACAGACACAAACACACACAGATACACACACATACAACACACAGGCACATACACAGACACTCGCACAGACATATACACACGACACATACACAAACATGCATGCAAACACACACACAACCACACGCAAACAAACACACAGACAGACACACACACACAAACACTCACACAACACACACACATGCGTGCGTGCACACACAAGTGCACATACACACCCACACACAACACACACAGCACCCACACG
The DNA here is from genome assembly GCF_004010195.1 of Chiloscyllium plagiosum. Lineage (NCBI taxonomy): Eukaryota > Metazoa > Chordata > Chondrichthyes > Orectolobiformes > Hemiscylliidae > Chiloscyllium > Chiloscyllium plagiosum. The sequence goes on along the minus strand of NW_025212544.1, from coordinate 19,636 downwards.
CACATACCCACAATACGCACACAAATGTTTCCCTATAAGATTTTTTTTAAAAACAGGAACATTGTTTATTGCACTGAATGCCCAATTAAATCGCTCCAACATCAAGACCAGGAATCCTATGCCCCACCACATCTTGGATGGATTTCCAAATGGATGGTTGACCTATTGGCCACATTATGGCTAGCCCTCCCTGTGCTAGCCATGGTAGCACCCAGGGTTCCTAGCTCAGATGCAGAACTCAGCCATCCTCGGTCAACAAGCCAAGATTGTATAACGTGTCCTTCTAACTTAACGCAATGCATCACTAATCATCTGATTTTCACTCAGGGTGGAGCCAGGCTGCTGGGTTTATTTTTATCAATCTCTCCTCAGAAGGAAGCCTGAAGCCTTCACATTAAATCAGGGAGAACTTTGTGAAGGAGAAAGTAATTGTCATTACGTGTGTGGAGATGATTTCATTTTAAATTAATGAATGAGAGGCCAGGGTTTAACAGATGGCACCGCGACTGTTGAACTAGACACAGGGGAGAAGGTAGTGAAATGAGAGAGAGAGAGAGAGAGAGAGCAGGGAAGATAGAGAGAGAACTGAAAGAGAGAGAGAGGAGATAGAGAGATAGAGAGGAGAGACAGTGGGAGAGATAGACACAGAGAGAGACAGAGACAGAGACAGAGGGAGAGATAGACAAAGAGAGACAGAGAGAGACAGAGACAGAGGGAGAGAGACAGAGAGAGAGAGAAAGAGGAAGAGCGAGAGAGAGATGGAGGGGTAAGAGGTAAGGAAGGGACAAATTGAAACAAAGCAGCAGAGGAGAACCAGTTGACTAAGGCTGTAGTCAGTCTTGCCTCTGAGCTGGGTTCGAATTACGATGGGGGATTTTAGCAGACCGTGCCAGAGTGCTAGTGAGTCAGAGACTCAACATGGCGCTAGAATGGGGCATTCGGCCCATCAGGTCTATGCCTACCCTCTCTACCGCAACCCCCGCTCCCCTGCCCAGGCCTGTAAGTGGGGTCCCCTCAGCTCTGCACCCAGGAACTGGGTGATGCTGGGCTCTGTATTCCAGCCGCCCCTGAGGGGGATGTGACATCAACAGGGGTGAGGTCTCCAGGGCTGAAACTTTCAAACCAAGGTCTCCTCTGCCTTTTCAAAAGATTACACAGTCCGCCAAATTTTTACCCGCCGAGTCACTGTCAGGAGAAGGAATTCTATAACACCAGCAAATGGGTCGGAGTTTATGATACAACCGGGGGAAAAAGTCAAGTATTCGATTTGGATATCAACATAGCAGGTTCTAGTCAGTAAGTTTGCAGATGACCCCAAAATTGGAGGTGTAGTGGACAGCGAAGAGAGTTACCTCAGATTACAACAGGATCTGGACCAGATGGGCCAATGGGCTGAGAAGTGGCAGATGGAGTGAAGGCGTTTGGTATGCTTTCCTTTATTGGTCAGAGTATTGAGTACAGGAGTTGGGAGGTCATGTTGTGGCTGTACAGGACATTGGTTAAGCCACTGTTGGAATATTGCGTGCAATTCTGGTCTCCTTCCTATCGGAAAGATGTTGTGAAACTTGAAAGGGTCCAGAAAAGATTTACAAGGATGTTGCCAGGGTTGGAGGGTTTGAGCTACAGGGAGAGGCTGAATAGGCTGAAGTCGAGAGTGTGGTGCTGGAAAAGTGCAGCAGGTCAGGCAGCATCCGAAGAGCAGGAGAATCAACGTTTCGGGCAAAAACCCTTGGATAAGAGTTGAGCACATTGCTGTGGGTCTGGGGTCACATATAGGCCTGACCAAGGAGTGTCCTCGACAGAGCATTAGTGAACCAGATGGATTTCCGCATTACCTTTGCTCAGAGCTGAGAGACTGTCACCATAAAGAGAGCTCAAACAGACTGTGGCTCTTTTCCCTGGGGTGAGAGAGGGATGGAGGTGTAACACAGAGTCAGAGAGATGTACAGCACAGAAACTAACCCTTCGGTCCAACCCGCCCATGCTGACCAGATAGCCCAACCCAATCTAGTCCCACCTGCCAGCACCCGGCCCATATCCCTCCAAACCCTTCCTATTCATATACCCATCCAGATGCCTCTTAAATGTTGTAATTGTACCAGCCTCCACCACATCCTCTGGCAGCTCATTCCACACACGTACCACCCTCTGTGTGAAAAAGTTGCCCCTTCGGTCTCTTTTATATCTTTCCCCTCTCGCCCTAAACCTATGCCCTCTAGTTCTGGACTCCCCCACCCCAGGGAAAAGACTTTGTCTATTAACCCTATCCATGCCCCTCATGATTTTGTAAACCTCTATAAGGTCACCCCACAGCCTCCGACGCTCCAGGGAAAACAGCCCCATGACAGAGGGTCTTCAAGTTCTACGTCATTCTGACTTTCACCTGCGTCGCTTTCCCTTCTGTTCCGTGGGATCAGAGACGAGGGAAGCTGGCCAACAGCACGCTGGGTGATCGTACGCTAAGAAAGCAGCTCAGTACCACCTTGTTAAGGGGGATTTAAGGTCAGTGTTGCAAGTCTTGCCCCTGAACCCCCCCCCCACACCCCCGCCCTGCCAGTGAGAGAGGCCCGATCGGGTGAGAAGTGGAGTGCCTCTATCCAAACAAGATGGTCACCCGCTCTGCACTGAGTTGACCCCTGTCCGTTTGATCAAGACCTGTTATTGCTGTAGGAGTGACGGAGGAAAATAAAAAACAGTTGACCCAAAAGCGTGAAACGACACTGACCCCTTCGGGAAACGGCGGCTAATGTTCATGGGACTGGCATCGACAGAAATGGAGTTTGCCAGTAACCTGGCAGTGAAGGGAAACTGGCTCTTTGCCCTTCCTCCCAGGTAGACAGCATTACCCCAAGTGAAAACGAGAGACCGTCCAGGCTCTCAGTCCCTGGACCAATGAGCCAGAACCGGAGCCAGAACTTCCCCGAATTCATGTAGCGCCTTCCGCATCCCAGGCATCAGAAAGCAAAGCCCCCACCCCACAAAGAGGTAGATTTCCGAAAGCCCGGTCAAAGGGGGGGGGGGCAGTTTTAAAGAAGAGCCTCAAAGGAGGAAAGTGAGATGGAGAGGGACGGTCCGCAGCAGAGTATCCAACGTGGGTGGTAATCTGACTGGCGCGGCCATTAAAATGGCGGAGGTTCGAGAAGCTAGGATTTGGCTGGCACCAGGGTGAGGGTCGTTGTGGGGTTGGAGGAGATGGGGCAGATACGGAAGTCCCACAGTGTGGAAAGAGGCCATTTGGCCCACCAGGTCCACGTCAACTCCCCCCTCCAGCCCCTACCGGACAGCATTCTACATAGACCCACCCCATCTCTGCATTTCCCATGGCTAACCCACCTAGCCTGCACATTATGAGCAATTTAGCATGGGCCGATCCACCTTAATCTGCACATCTTTGGACTGTTGGAGGAAACCGGAGCACCCGGAGGGAACCCACGCAGGCACGGGGAGGATGTGCAAACTCCACACAGTCAGTCGCCTGAGGCTGGGATCGAACCCAGGTCCCTTGCGCGGTGAAGCAGCAGTGCTAACCCACTGAGCCACCGTGCTGCCCATTGAATAGTGGGGTGGTGGTGGTGGTGGGTGTGGTTTTGGTGGGTGTGGTGTTGGTGGTGGTGATGGGTGATGGGTGTGGTATTAGTGGTTGTGATGGTGGTGGTGATGGTGGTGGTGGATGTGGTGGGTGTGATGGTGGTGGATATGGTGATGGTGGTGGGTGTGGTGGTGGTGGTGGTGGGTGTGGTGGTGGGTGTGGTGGTGGTGGATATGGTGATGGTGGTGGGTGTGGTGGTGGTGGTGGTGGGTGTGGTGGTGGGTGTGGTGGTGGTGGA
>NW_025212544.1:10552-14608 GCF_004010195.1 Chiloscyllium plagiosum | reverse complement strand
AACACACATCACACACACACAACACACACTCACACACACACACACACACACACACACACACACACACACACACACACACACACACCCCTATATATTTATGTGTATATAGGAGAAACAGATTGAATTCTGAGGTGCTGCCAGAGTTAGAAACCCAGACTATTCATCTTGGCAACTCACTGCTGACTGCCTGGGTCAGCTGACTGTGCCTGACCATTCACTGGAGATTGACTGAGCCATGATTGATTGACTCTTCAGACCTGATGCACATCAAGTATTTGGCAAACATTCCATCTTTCCTTCCACGTCCCCTTCCGCCCCCGGAATTTATAATTTTAAAGGGAGATTCGGAGTGAGGAATTGACGAGGGACTTGGGGGCTTTCAGTTTCATGAAACCGTGTTAAGGCTGCTGTTGAACTATAAATTGTTGCTGGGCTGGTGAGCAGTGTGATGAGTTGGGGGGAGGGTCTGGGTGAGTGCGTTAAGGGGCAGGCAGAGAATATGTTATAAGGGCAGCACGGTGGCTCACAGCGCCAGGGTCCCAGGTTCGATTCCAGCCTCGGGCGACTGTGTGGAGTTTGCACATTCTCCCCGCGTTTGTGCGGGTTTGCTCTGGTTTCCTCCCACAGTCCCAAGATGTGCAGGTTAGGGTGGATTGGCCATGCTAAATTGCCCATAGTGTTAGGCGCATTAGTTGGGGGTAAATATAGGGTAGGGGAATGGTTCTAGGTGGCTTACTCTTTGGAGAGTCAGTATGGACTTGTTGGGCTGAAGGGCCTGTTTCCAAGGAATCTAATCTAATCATGTGGTTCCCTGTCTCAACCACAGGGTGAGAAGTCAGCAGGTTGTGACAAAAGGGGGCTCTACATCTCTTACTTACTCAGGGAAGCTCCTTGCCTGGTTGCAAAACTGAAGGCAGATTCAGAATAATCCCGTTCCCTTCACTACCACCCCGAGTGTGTCTCCGAGGTGGAGAGGCCAAGGAGGGTTAATCTCAGGCTGTCAGAGGTGGTCTGGGGGGAGCGCGGTGACTTTGTAACAATGTCGCTGGGTTAGTAATCCGAGGCTAACGGTGTGAAGGTTTAAGTCCCACCTCAGCTGGTGGGATATAACCTGAGAGAATCCCTGCAGTGTGGACGCGTCCGAAACCCCTCCAACCCTCCCAACTCCCTGTCCCCGTAGCCCTGCACGCTTTTCACAGCTGACCCACCCAACCTACACACCCCCCCACCCCACACCCCCAGGAAGCTGCAGGGCAATTTAGCAAGGCCATTCCACCCAACCTGCGCCTCTTTGGACAGTGGGAGGAAAGCAGAGGAGCGGACCCACGCAGATAACTTGCAAACTCCACAGCAGAGGGTCGCCGGTGGCTGGAATCGAACCCGGGTCCCTGGCGCTGCGAGGCAGCGTCGTCAACCAAGCAGCCAGCGCGCCGCTCAGTAACCGACCGCAAAACCTTTCACTGTTTGCGGCCGACCTCCAGTTGGCTCTTTCTTGGGAAGGGGAAGCTGCCAGCCTCTGGGACCCCAGAGCCACAGCAACGTCCTTGTCTCTTCACCAGCCTCTGACGTGACCTGACCATGACGCTCACCTCCAAGGGCCGTGTGCCAGCGATGGTGAGAGAAGAAACCCGAGGTGCTTTACAAAGGTTCAACGCCCAAGGGGTCTATTGCTGTCGGCACGGTAACGAGTTTGGGGGTGACTTGGTCCCTGGTTGGGATCCGCCATGATTGCTGGATGCTTGGAGATGCCACCAGGATGGGCCCCACGCACGAGCGGGAAGCGCTGGAGGGCCATTCAGCCCCTTCGAGCCAGGCTCTGCTAGTTAATAATAAGGTCCTGGCTGTTCCTACAGTGTGACCCCTAGCTGATGACCCTCGAATACAGACCCCTTTGCCCATTCTCTTGAACCCATCCCTGTTGGCCTCGCCTTTGGCCTACATTCCCTTGCCAAATCACATGCACACAGGGTGGTTAAGGAGGTGTTTGGCACACTTGCTTTCACTGCTCAGACCGTTGAGTACAGGAGTTGGGACGTCATGCTGAGGTTGTACAGGAAGTTGGTGCGGCCTCTTCTGTAGTATAGAACATAGAACAATACAGCGCAGAACAGGCCCTTCAGCCCTCAACGTTGCACCGACCTGTGACCTAATCTAAGCCTGTCCCCCTACACTATCCCATCATCATCCATGCGCTTATCCAAGGATTGTTTAAATCTCCCTAATATGGCTGAGTTGACTACATTAGCAGGTAGGGCATTCCACGCCCTCACCACTCTCTGAGTAGAGAACCTCCCTCTGACATCTGTCTTAAATCTATCACCCCTCAATTTGTAGCTATTCCCCCCCTCCTACAAGCTGATGTCATCATCCTAGGAAAAAGACTTTCACTGTCTACCCGATCTAATCCTCTGATCATCTTGTATGTCTCTATCAAATCCCCCCTTAGCCGCCTTCTTTCCAATGAGACAGGCCCAAGTCTCTCAGCCTTTCCTCATAAGGCCTTCCCTCCAGACCAGGCAGCATCCTGGTAAATTTCCTCTGCACCTATTCCAATGCTTCCACATCCTTCCCGAAATACGGCGACCAGAACTGTACACACTATTCCAAGTGAGCACCTTGTGCAGTTCTGGTCTCCGTGTTATGGGAAGGATATTATCAAACTGGAGAGGGTTCAGAAGGGATTTACCAGGGTGTTGCCGGGAGTGGAGGGTTTGGATTATAAAGGTAGGCCGGATAGGCTGGGACTTTTTTACATTAGAGTGTAGGAGGGTGAGGGGTGACCTTTATAGAGGTTTATAACACCATGAGGGGCGTAGATAAGGTGGACAGCAGGTGTCCTTTCCCTATGAGAAGATTCGGGGACATATCTTTAAGGTGAGAGGAGAAAGATTTAACAAACGAAATGAGGGACAACTTTTTTTTTCCACAGAGAATAGTTTGTGTGTGGAGTGAAGCTCCAGAGGATGTGATGGATGTGAGCAAAGACACTTAGAGAAGTCCATGAATGAAAAATATTTGAAGGGATGTGTGCCAGGAGGTGGGACTAGTTTAGTTTGGAATTATGTTCGGCATGGATTGGTTGGACCGATAGAGTCTGTTCCCATGTATGACACGATAACTCTAAATAGCCCGGCCTTCCTGACGAGGCTGTATTTTATACAGAAATCACCCTTGCAAAGAGCCTCGGGATATTTTATCACCTTGAAGGTGCTACTTGTTGTTGTTGGCATCTTTTGCTTCTTATTACTATTTCCCTTCTCTCTCCAGTCTTTGGAAGTTGTGAGGGCTTCCTCACCAGAGAACTTTAGCTTACATGGAAGGCTTTCATTGCCGCTATGCATGCTGGGATATCCTGGCCTCCATTGCCGTCGCTCAATTCGCAAAGGAAATGCCAGTGTAGCTGTTGAGAGGGCAGCCGCACACTGCTGGGCCCGGCTGCTGCAGCTAGCCTGGGAGCCGATTTGTAGGTGGCTGCACCACTCCAGGCTTGCTCGCCAACTCTGAGCTCGCTTTAAATACTCCGCAAAGGTGGATCTGATGGAACGGGTGCACATTCTGCAGGGGGGAGAGATGGGAGGACATTCTGCAGGGGGGAGAGATTACAGACTCTCAGATGGTGGGCGAGGTAGCTGGGGCTGGCCCCCCCCCTACTCCTGCACAGTGCGAACTGTCAGTCAGCACATCTACGGTCAGATCTCAGAGCAGCTTCGGAGAGAGAGAGAAAACGAGATGCCAATGAACCCATTGACATGACACTTCTGGCTCCATGCAGAGGGAGTTTCGATTTGTATCTAAACAGTGCACATCCTGCCCTGAGAGTGTCCTGTGAGCAAACTTTACTTTCAGTTTAAAAAAGGAGAGGGTGTTTCACTCTGTATCTAACCCTGTGCTGTCCCTGTTCTGTAATGTTTGAGAGGGACAGCATAGAGAGAGCTTTACTCTGTATCTAACCCCGTGCTGTCCCTGTCCTGGGAGTGTTTGATGGGGATAGTGTAGAGAGAGCTTTACTCTGTATCTAACTCTGTGCTGTCCCTGTCCTGGGAGTGTTTGATGGGG
>NW_025212544.1:6138-6720 GCF_004010195.1 Chiloscyllium plagiosum | reverse complement strand
TGTGTGCACGTCCTTATCTCGCTGAGTGTCTGCGTGTATTCCCCTCACTCTGTGGGTGTGTGTGCATGTCTTTCCCTCGCTGTGTGAGTGCGGGTCCCGCCTCACTGTGTGTGTGTACATGTCCTTCCCTCTCTGTTTTGTCTGCGGGTATCTCCCTCACTGTGTGAGTTTGTGTGTCTTTTCCTCGCTGTGTGAGTGTTTGACCCCCTCACTGTGTGTGTGTGTGTGTGCATGCCCTTCCCCGGCTGTGGGTCTCCGGGTTGACCCCTCACTGTGTGTGTCTGCATGTCACTCCCTCGCTGTTTGTCTGCGTGTATCTCCCTCACTTTGTGTGTGTGTGTCCTTCCCTCGCTGTGTGTATGCGTGCATCTCCCTCACTCTGCGAGTGTGTGTCCTTCCTTCGCTGTGTGTGTGTGTCCTTCCCTCGCTGTGTGTCTGCATGTATCCCACTCACTGTGTGTATGTGCATATCCTTCCCTCGCTGTATATCTGCGTGTATCCCCCTCACTGTGTGTGTGTGCATGTCCTTCCCTCTCGCTGAGTGCCTGCGTGTATTCCCCTCACTCTGTGTGTGTGTGTGTG
>NW_025212544.1:4125-5685 GCF_004010195.1 Chiloscyllium plagiosum | reverse complement strand
CTGCGTGTATCTCGCTCACTGCGTGTGTGTGTGTCCTTCCCTCGCTGTGTCTGTGTGTATCTCCCTCACTGTGTGTGTGTGTCTGTGTGTGTGCATGTCCTTCCCTCCCTGTGTGTCTGCGTCTATCTCCCTCACTGTGTGTCTGTGCAATCCTTCCCTCGCTGTGTGACTGCGGGTATCTCCCTCACTGTGTGTGTGTGCATGTCCTTCCCTCACTGTGTGTGTGCGTATATCCCCTCACTGAGTGAGCGTGCATGTCCCTCCCTCGCTGTGTGACTTTGTGTATCCCCCTCACATTGTGTGTGTGCATGTCCCTCCCTCGCTGTGTGTCTGCGTGTAACTCCCTCGCTGTGTATGTGTGTGCATGTTCGACCCTCGCTTTGTGTCTGCTTGTATCCCCCTCACTGTGTGTGTGTGTGTCCTTCCCTCGCTGTGTGTCTGCGTGTATCCGAATAACTGTGTGTGTGTGTGTCCTTCCCTCGCTGTGTGTCTGCGTGTATCTCGCTCACTGCGTGTGTGTGTGTCCTTCCCTCGCTGTGTCTGTGTGTATCTCCCTCACTGTGTGTGTGTGTCTGTGTGTGTGCATGTCCTTCCCTCCCTGTGTGTCTGCGTGTATCTCCCTCACTGCGTGTCTGTGTAATCCTTCCCTCGCGGTGTGTCTGCGGGTATCTCCCTCACTGTGTGTGTGTGCATGTCATTTCCTCGCTGTGTGTCTGCTATATCCCCCTCACTGTGTGTGCGTGCATGTCCCTCCCTCGCTGTGTGACTTCGTGTATCACCCTCACATTGTGTGTGTGCATGCCCCTCCCTCGCTGTGTGTCTGCGTGTAACTCCCTCGCTGTGTATGTGTGTGCATGTTCGACCCTCGCTTTGTGTCTGCGGGTATCCCCCTCACTGAGTGTGTGTGCGTGTCCTGACCTCGCTGTGTGTCTGCGGGTATCTCCCTCACTGCGTGTGTGCGCATGTCCCTCCCTCGCTGTGTGTCTGCGTGTATCCCCCTAACTGTGTGTGTGTGTATATCCTTCCCTCGCTGTGTGTCTGCGTGTATCCCCCTAACTGTGTGTGTGTGTGTCCTTCCCTCGCTGTGTCTGTGTGTATCTCCCTCACTGTGTGTGTGTGTCTGTGTGTGTGCATGTCCTTCCCTCCCTGTGTGTCTGCGTGTATCTCTCTCACTGTGTGTCTGTGCAAGTCCTTCCCTCGCTGTGTGTCTGCGTGTATCCCCCTCACATTGTGTGTGTGCATGTCCCTACCTCGCTGTGTGTCTGCGTGTAAGTCCCTCGCTGTGTGTGTGTGTGCATGTCCTTCCCTCGCTGTGTGTCTGCGGGTATCCGCCTCACTGAGAGTGTGTGTGTGTCCGAACCTCGCTGTCTGTCTGCGGGTATCTCCCTCACTGCGTGTGTGCGAATGTCCCTCCCTCGCTGTGTGTCTGCGTGTATCCCCCTCACTGTGTGTGTGTGTGTCCTTCCCTCGCTGTGTGCCTGCGTGTATCCAAATAACTGTGTGTGTGTGTGTCCTTCCCTCGCTGTGTGTCTGCGTGTATCCCCCTCACTGTGTGTGTGT
>NW_025212544.1:2427-3360 GCF_004010195.1 Chiloscyllium plagiosum | reverse complement strand
CCTCACTGTGTGTGTGTGTGTGTGTGGATGTCCTTCCCTCGCTGTGTGACTTCGTGTATCCCCTTCACTGTGTTTATGTGTTTCCTTCGCTCGCTGTGTGTCTGCGTGTATCCCGCCATCTGTGTGTGTGTGTGTGTGTGCATGTCCTTCCCCCGCTGTGTGTCTGTGTATCCCCCTCACTGTGTGTGTGTGTGTGTCCCTCACTCGCTGTGTCTGCGTGTATCTCCCTCACTGTGTGTGTGCATGTCCTTCCCTTGCTGTGTGTCTGCGTGTATCCCCCTCACAGTATGTGTGCTCATGTCTTTCCCTCGCTCTGTCTCTGCGTGTATCCCCCTCACTGTGTGTGTGTGCATGTCCTTCCGTCGCTGTATCCCTGCGTGTATCACCCTCACTGTGTGTGTGTGCATGTCCTTCCGTCGCTGTGTGTTTGGGGGCATCCCCCTCACTGTGTGAGTGTTTGACCCCCTCACTATGTGTGTGTGCATGTCCTTCACTCGCTGTGTTTCTAAGGGTAGACCCCTCACTGTGTGTGTGTGCATGTTCCTCCCTCGCTGTGTGTCTGCGTGTATCTCCCTCACTTTGTGTGTGTGTGTCCTTCCCTCGCTCTCTGTCTGCGTGTATCTCCCTCACTGTGTGAGTGTGTGTCCTTCTTTCGCTGTGGCTGTGTGACTTCGTGTATCCCCTTCACTGTGTTTATGTGTTTCCTTCGAGCGCTGTGTGTCTGCGTGTATCCCGCCATCTCTCTCTGTGTGTGTGTGCATGTCCTTCCCTCGCTGTGTGTTTGGGGGTATCCCCCTCACTGTGTGAGTGTTTGACCCCCTCACTATGTGTGTGTGCATGTCCTTCACTCGCTGTGTTTCTAAGGGTAGACCCCTCACTGTGTGTGTGTGCATGTCCCTCCCTCGCTGTGTGTCTGCGTGTATCTCCCTCACT
>NW_025212544.1:0-1622 GCF_004010195.1 Chiloscyllium plagiosum | reverse complement strand
TGTGTCTGCTTGTATCCCTCTCACTGTGTGTGTGTGACCCTCCCTCGCTGTGTGTGTGCGTGTATCCCCCTCACTGTGTGTGTGTGTGAGTGTGTGTGCATGTCCTTCCCTCGCTGTGTGTCTGTGTGTATCTCCCTCACTGTGTGTGTGCATGTCCTTCCCTCGCTATGTGTCTGCGTGTATCCCCCTCACTGTTTGTTTGTGTGCATGTCCTTCCCTCGCTGTGTGTCTGCGCGTATCCCCCTCACTGTGTGTGTGTTTGTGTGTATACTTCCCTTCGCTGTTTGTCTGCTTGTGTCCCCCTCACTGTGTGTGTGTGCATGTCCCTCCCTCGCTGTATGTCTGCGTGTATCTCCCTCACTTTGCGTGTGTGTGTCCTTCCCTCGCTGTGTGTCTGCGTGTATCTCCCACACTGTGTGAGTGTGTGTCCTTCCGTCGCTGTGTGTGTGTGTCCATCCCTCGCTGCGTGTGTGCGCGTATCCCACTCACTGTGTGTGTGCATGTCCTTACCTCGCTGTGTGTCTGTGTGTATCCCCCTCACGGTTTGTGTGTGTGTGTGCATGTCCTTCCCTCGCTGTGTGTCTGCGTGTTTCCCCCTCACTGTGTGTGTGCGTGTCCTTTCCTCGCTGTGTGTCTGCATGTATCCTCCTCACTGTATGTGTGTGCATGTCCCTCCCTCGCTGTGTGTCTGCGTGTAAGTCCCTCGCTGTGTGTGTGTCTTCATTTCCTTCCCTCGCTGTGTGTCTGCGTGTATCCCCCTCACTGAGAGTGTGTGCGTGTCGTTACCTCGCTGTGTGTCTGCGGGTATCTCCCTCACTGCGTGTATGCGCATGTCCCTCCCTCGCTGTGTGTCTGCGTGTATCCCCCTAACTGTGTGTCTGTGTGTCCTTCCCTCGCTGTGTGTCTGCATGTATCTCGCTCACCGCGTGTGTGTGGGTCCTTCCCTCGCTATGTCTGTGTGTATCTCCCTCACTGTGTGTGTGTGCCTGTGTGTGTGCATGTCCTTCGCTCCCTGTGTGTCTGTGTGTATCTCCCTCACTGTGTGTTGTGCAAGTCCTTCCCTCGCTGTGTGTCTGCGTGTATCCCCCTCACTGTGTGTCCGTGCATGCCTCTCCCTCGCTGTGTGTCTGCGGGTATCACCCTCACTGTGTGTCTGTGCAAGTCCGTCCCTCGCTGTGCGTCTGCGGGTATCTCCCTCACTGTGTATGTGTGTGCATGTCCCTCCCTCGCTGTGTGTCTGCGTGTGTCCCCCTCACTGCGTGTGTGTGTTTGCATGTCCTTCCCTCGCTGTGTGCCTGCTTGTATCCCCCTCACTGTCTGTGTGTGTGTGCATGTCCTTCCCTCGCTGTGTGTCTGCGTGTATCCCCCTCACTGTGTGTGTGTGTGCATGTCATTCTATCGCTGTGTATCTGCGGGTATCTACCTCACTGTGTATGTGTGTGCATGTCCCTCCCTCGCTGTGTGTCTGCGTGTGTCCCCCTCACTGCGTGTGTGTGTGTGTGTGTGTGTGTGTGGATGTCCTTCCCTCGCTGTGTGTCTGCTTGTATCCCCCTCACTGTGTGTGTGTGCATGTCCTTCCCTCGCTATGTGTCTCCGTCTATCCCCCTCAATGTGTGTATGAG
>NW_025212543.1:20167-27127 GCF_004010195.1 Chiloscyllium plagiosum | reverse complement strand
GGGCGGAGGTGTGGGATGTGGACGAGATGAATTGGAGGGCATCTTTAACCACGTGGGAAGGGAAATTGCAGTCTCGGATGCTGCCTGAACTGCTGTGCTCTTCCAGCACCACTAATCCAGAATCTGGTTTCCAGCATCTGCAGTTATTGTTTTTAACATCCAAAACTAGTCTGTCCATTCCCAGCGAGAGATATAAAACCTGATAATAAGATGTTCTTTAAATACATAAAAAGAAAGAAAGAAATGAACATCGACCCCTTCAAAAATGAATTTGAGATGATTTTGAGGATCAGGGAACTGGCAGAGGAGTTAAACAAATATTTTGTATTAAGCTGTACGATGGCATATACTTTGAACATGTCATTAATATTAAAGAATACAGGGGAGGAATTAAGTAGCATCACCATCACTAAAGAAATGGTGGGGTGGGGGTGGGTGGAATGGACTCTCAGGGAAATGTAGCACTGACAGCCAAATTTCTGGTACTGTGACTGGCTCTAATGTAATGAGATTTGAGTTCTAAGTGATCATTTGGGATAGAGGACTCTCTAGTCAGAGGCACAGACAGACATTTCTGCAGCCAGCAGTGAAAAATCGGAATGGTGTGTTGCCTCCCTGATGCCAGGGTCAAGGATATCTCAGAGAGGGTGCAGAATGTTCCCAAAGGGGAGTGGGACCAGCAGGAGGTCATTGTACATGTTAGAACCAACGACATAGGAAGGGAAAGGAGGAGGTTCTGAGGAGAAAATATAGAAAGTTAGGCAGAAATTTAAAAAGGAGGTCCGCGAGGGTTGTAATATCTGGATTACTCCCAGTGCTGCGAGCTGGTGAGGGCAGGAATAGGAGGATAGAGCAGATGAATACATGGCTGAGGAGCTGGTGTGTGGGAGAAGGATTCACATTTTTGGATCATTGGAATCTCTTTGGGGGTAGAAGTGACCTGTATAAGAAGGACGGATTGCACCTAAATTGGAAGGGGACTAATATACTGGCAGGGAAATTTGCCAGAGCTGCTCAGGAGGATTTAAATAGTAAAATGGGAAGGGTGGGGTGTAATCCAGGGAGATAGTGAGGAAAGAGACAGGTACAGCTGAGAATAGAAGCGAGTTAAACAGTCAGGGGCCTACCAGGCAGGAACGAGGTAGAACTAATAAATTAAACTGCATTTATTTCAAAGCAAGGGGCCTAACAGGGAAGGCAGATGAACTCAGGGCGTTGTTAGGAACATGGGACTTGGATATCATAGCAATTACGGAAGCATGGCTCAGGGATGGACAGGACTGGCAGCTTAATGTTCCAGGATACAAATGCTATAGGAAGGATAGTAAGAGAGGAGGGGGAAATGATGTTATTGATTAGGGATAACATTATGGCTGTACTTAGAGAGGGCATTCCTGGGAATATATCCAGGGAAGTTATTTGGGTGGAACTGAGAAATAAGAAAGGGATGATTAGATTCCCTACAGTGTGGGAGCAAGACCTTCAGCCCAACAAGTCCACACCGACCCTCCGAAGAGTAACCCACCCAGACCCATTTCTCTGGCTAATGCACCTAACATTATGGGCAATTTAGCACGGTCAATTCACCTCGCCTGCTCATCTTTGGACTATGGGAGGAAACCCATGCAGACACAGGGAGAATGTGCAAAATCCACACAGACAGTCACTTGAGGCTTGGAATCAAACATGGGATGCTGGTGCTGTAAGGCAGCAGTGCTAACCACTGAGCCACCATGTTGGGCTTGTATTATAGACCCCCTAATAGTCAGAGGGAAATTGAGAAATAAACTTGTAAGGAGATCTCAGCTATCTATAAGAATAATAATAGGTGGTTATGGTAGGGGATTTTAACTTTCCAAACATAAACTGGGAATGCCATAGTGTTAAGGGTTTAGATCGAGAGGAATTTGTTAAAAGTGCACAAGAAAGTATTCTGATTCAGTATGTGGATGTACCTACTAGAGAAGGTATAAAACTTGACCTACTTGTGAGAAATAAGGCAGGGCAGGTGACTGAGGTGTTAGTGGAGGAGCACTTTGGGGCCAGTGACCATAATTCTATTCGTTTTAAAATAATAATGGAAAAGGATAGACCAGATCTAAAAGTTGAAGTTCTAAATTGGAGAAAGGCCAATTTTGACGGTATTAGGCAAGAACTTTCGAAAGCTGATTGCAGGTAAAGGGACGGCTGGAAAATGGGAAGCCTTCAGAAATGAGATAACGAGAATCCAGAGAAAGTATATTTCTGTCAGGGTGAAAGAAAAGGCTGATAGGTATAGGGAATGCTGGATGACTAGCGAAATTGAGAGTTTGGTTAAGAAAAAGAAGAAGCAGATGTCAGGTATAGACATATCAAGTGAATCCTTAGAGGAGTATAAGAGTATACTGAAGGGGGAAATCAGGAGGGCAGAAAGGGGACATGAGATAGCTTTGACAAAAAGAGTTAGGGAGAATCCAGTGGGATTTTATAAATACAGTAAGGACAAAAGGGTAAATGTGGAGAGAATAGGGCCCTTCAAAATCAGCAAGGCGGCTTTTGTGTAGAATTGCAGGAGATGGGAGATACTAAACAAGTGTTTCTCATCAGTATTTACTATGGAAAAGGATATGGAAGATATAGACTGTCGAGAAATAGATGGTCACATCTTGAAAAACGTCCACATTACAGAGATGATGTGGAGGAGCTGGTGTTGGACTGGGGTGTACAAAGTTAAAAATGCCACAGCACTAGGTTATAGTCCAACCTATTTATTTGGAAGCACTAGCTTTCGGAGCCTTGCTCCTTCATCAGGTGGTTGTGAAGCAGGACCATAAGACACAGAATTTATAGCAAAAGATTACAGTGTCATGCATGCAACTGATGTGATAGGTTGAACAAACCTAGATTGCTGTTAAGTCTTTTCGTCTTTTAGAATGGCTTGCAGGTTTCAGTTCATTAATATGTAAATCACAGAACTTCCTTCAAATCACATTCTCGAGATAACTTAATGTTTTTGCTCTCACACACACACTCACAAGCATTCACATACATGCACACATACTCACATAGACCCTGTCTCATACACATGCTGTCTCTCAAAAACACACATAGACCCCTCCCAAGGGTGCACACATGCAAACGTAGACTCTCTCACACACTCTCACTCTCAATCACACCAACACACTCACACTCTCTTCCCCCCTCCCCCCCAACACACACTGTCTCTCCCCCTCCCTCCCTAACACGCACACACATATACGTCTATGGCGTGAATTTGCATTTGCAGATTTGTATTTGCAGATACATTCCATTTTGTTCCAAAAGCACACAATCTGCAGGCAGTCAATCCATATAACATTTGGTAAATTCCTACTTTGGAAATAGAACTAGTCTGACTCAAGATTGCAATATATACACACTCTAACCTCACACCTTTAATGCATTGTCTGAGCTTAGATGTCACTTTTTAAAATATAAAACCTTAAGTTATCTTTCAAATCATTTGAAAGAAGTCCTGGGATTTACATATTAATGAACTGAAACCTGCAACCCATTCTAAAAGATGAAAGACTTAACAGCAATCTGGGTTTGTTCAATATATGCGTGACACTGTGATCTTTTGCTAGAACTTCAGTGTCTTATGATCCTGCTCCACAACCACCTGATGAAGGAGCACCGTTCTGAAAGCTAGTGCTTCCAAATAAACACCATAGCCTGGTGTTGTGTGATTTTTAACTTTGGCCATATTACAGTAGGAGGTGCTGGATGGCTGAACACACATGAAGGTGGATAAATCCCAGGATCTGATCAGGTGTACCCAGGAACTCTGTGGGAAGCGAGGGAAGTGATTGCTGAGCCCATTACTGAGATATTTGTATAATCGATAGTCGGCTAACATGGTGCCACTGTTTAAGAAAGAAGAAAAGGACAAGCCAGGGAACTATAGACCAGTGAGCCTGACAATAGCGTTAAGTGAGATGTTGGAGGGAATACTGACAAAGAATTTACATGTATTTGGAAAGGCAAGAACTGATTAGGGATAGTCAACATGGCATAGGAAATTACGTCTCACAAACTTGATTGAGTTTTTTGTTGAAGTAACAGAGGATTGATGAGGGCAGAGCAGTAGATGTGATCTATATGGACTTCAGTAAGGAATTCAACAAGGTTCCCCATGGGAGACTGATTAGCAAAGTTATATCTCACGGAATACAAGGATAATTAGCCGTTTGGATACAGAACTGGCTCAAAGGTAGAAGACAGAGGGTGGTGGTGGAGGGTTGTTTTTCAGACTGGAGGCCTGTGACCAGTGGAGTGCCACAAGGATCGGTGCTGGGTCCTCTACTTTTCGGCATTTACATAAATGATTTGGATGAGGACATATAGTTCGTGAGTTTGCAAAAGACACCAAAATGGGAGGTGTAGTGGACAGCGAAGAAGGTTACCTCTGAGTACAATCTTGATCAGATGAGCCAATGGGCTGAGGAGTAGCAGATGGAGTTTAATTCAGATAAATGCGAGGTGTTGCATTTTGGGAAAGTAAATCAGAGCAGGATTTATACACTTAATGGTAAGGTCCTCGGGAGTGTTGCTGAAAAAAGAGACCTTGGAGTGCAGGTCATAGCTCCTTAAAAGTCGCATCGCAGGTAGATAGGATAGTGAAGAAGGTGTTTGGTATGCTTTCCTTTATTGGTCAGAGTATTGAGTACAGGAGTTGGGAGGTCATGTTGTGGCTGTACAGGACATTGAGGAAGTGGTGGAGGCTGGTCCAATTACAGCAATTAAAAGGCATCTGGATGGGTATGTGAATTGGAAGGGTTTAGAGGGATATGGGCCAAATGCTGGGAATGGGACGAGATTGGGTTGGGATATCTGGTTGGCATGGACGAGTTGGACCGAAAGGTCTGTTTCCATGCTGTACATCTCTATGACTCTATTATTCAAACTTGCTGTGTGAGTGAAGTGAAAAAGGTAACACAGTGATGTCTTCAGAAAGTCAACCAAAAATCATTTACCTATGCCTGTGGAACAAGGTATTATGAAAATCACTTACGCCAGTTCTGTTATTTTATTTATCCTTTAACTATGTTTGATTTTCTATCTGTCCTTTGTGTGAACGGAGCTGAAAATCAAGGTTATTGAATTTACATCATCGACCTGAATTAGGTTACTTTGTTGTGTAAACTTGCTAAAGTTACTGTGTTGTAAATAAGTTATTAAATGTTTAAGCTGAAACCCAGTGTCTAGAGTTGATTATTCATTAAGGCTGGTACTGACTCTTCAACCAAGCAGCAGGAACCATTGGGATCAGTTTTACTGTGTTGTACAGATGTAAAAAAGCTGATTTGGGTTGGCTGCTGGTCTCCATTTGAAGTTATACAAAGTAACTTTGATCGTTGGATAAGAGCTCATCCAGGATCTTGGAATGCAGACACTGTAGATCTGGAATTGGACTTTGGTACTTCAAGTGTGTAATCACACACCAATTTATATTCAGACTTAAGATGTCACTGAAAATTGTTAAAGAGTTTTTGTTTGAGTTTGGGAGTGTTTGGAAGAGGAAAATTCTAGTCATAATCCACAGTTCAGTTAGGAGAGGTTTATCATTGTGCGGACTTTGACAAAATCTGAAGAGAATGATCTGGCAACAGTTTCATGTCAGTTGAGAAGATAGCAACACGTGTGAGGTGGTCGAAAGCAGATTGGACCTTACCCATACAAAGATTTAGATTTAGATTACATTACAGCGTGGAAACAGGCCCTTCGGCCCAACAAGTCCACACCAACCCGCTGAAGCGTAACCCACCCATACCCCTTCACCTAACACTACGGGCAATTTAGCATGCCCAATTCACCTAACCTGCACATTTTTGGACTGTGGGAGGAAACTGGAGCACCCCGAGGAAACCCACACAGACACAGGGAGAATGTGCAAACTCCTCACAGTCAGTCGCCTGAGGCGGGAATTGAACCCGGGTGTCTGGCGCTGTGCTAACCACTGTGCCACCGTGCCACCCTCTCATATCCTCTTAATCCGTGAAATCCCAAATTGCACATTTGCCTTTCCACGCCAAAAAATAAGTAACAACAAAAATCAACATCCACGGGCAAAAATCATATATCTGCGATTTTTAACCTCTATTTTTATCAAGCTGTGCAGTGGCGAATGTGATCATTCAGAAGGGTTCTGAGGAATGGAACCCTTGCAGATTCAGAAGAATGACTAAATTAACTGCTAAAGCACAAGAGAGTTCCGTATCCCAGTCGAAGCAATGTTCTTGGGATTATAAGGTGAAAAGGGCTATTCCAAACATATTCCAAATCATGTTCCAAACATGTATGACTTGTTTCCCAAAGCATACAGACAGAGGTTTTGGAATTTATGGGAACGGTCTGGATAAGCATATTCTGAGTTTGAAAGAGTTGTACAAAGTAACTTTGATTGTTGGATAAGAACATTAAAAGCTAAGAATACTTACAATGCTGTCAGAGAAGTTATTCATAGAATCCCTACAGTCTGAGAGCAGGCTATTCAGCCCATCAAGTCCACACCAACCCTCCAAAGAGCATCCCACCCTTTCCCTAAATTTCCCATAGCTAATCCACCTAGCCTGCACATACCTGAATGCAATAGGCAATCCACCTAACCAGCACATCTTTGGACAGTGGAAGAAATCCATGCAAACACAAGGAGAATGTGCAAACTTCACACAGATAGTCATCTGAGGGTGGAATTGAACCTAGGTCCTTGGTGCTCTGAGGCTGCAATGCTAACCATTGAGCTACCATACCACTCCAGCAGAATTTAAAACTTCCTTACTTTCTATAATCTATTTTAAAAACTTTAAATATGTGATAAATAATATTTATAAAGTGATTTTACATCTTTAGCAACTTTCCTTATTATTCCAGGAGGAGACAGGTCTTTCTGCATTTTTCTCATGTGATGCTGCGAATTTTCACATCATAGCCCATGTTGTT